>NW_027444789.1:0-17077 GCF_048569485.1 Anomaloglossus baeobatrachus | reverse complement strand
GTCCTTGGTAGAATCTATTCTTCACAGCCAAAGGAATCCATGTCTTGAAGAGATGTTGAGGTCGGGCCAGAGGTTGGAGGATTCAGAGCCAAGAGACACAGGTGGAAATATGATGTTATTCGAGGCCCTAAATCAGCAGAGAGGGTCGTAGTCCGGAGCAAGCCAAGGTCAGGCACACCAGCAGCGGGCGGAGGAGGCACAGGGTTCTGGGCAGGTGGCTCGGGTTCATCCTACTGTGTCCAGCTTGGTGGAAAAATGAATAGTCGGACACAGGGTGAAGAGGTGGTTTATCTTCCGGCCAATCCAGATGGTTCACTCCAGAACATGCTGCAAGAGAAAGAAATGTACAGAGGTATAATAACAGCAGTTCCTGGTAATATTCTCACATTTTTAACTGCTGTTCTCATCATGGCGTGGAAATTCTAAAAGCTTTTTGTAATAAGCCTTTACTTACATGGAAAGGTATAAAGGGGGGCCGTGCTCTCCTCTGCTCCAGTTCCTCCCAACAGATGGTCCCGAAAAATGGGTGGTCTCTGATGTTCCCTGATACTCCCAGGCGCGTCTCTGGATTCTTCCGTAGCAGCTTCTTTATTAGATGTTTCACGTCTACGTCTAGCCATGTTGGAAATTTTGGCCTTTCGGTGGTAATTGACTTGTAGACGGCTTGCTTCTGGGGGCCGTTGTAAAATGGGGAACGTCCAGTTGACATTTTGGACACCACTATCCCCAGGCTCCACCAGTCTACTGCTGCAGTGTAGGATTTCTCCAGGAGCACTTCTGGGGCCATGTAGTGGAAAGTTCCCGTCCGTCCATAGATCTTTTTGGACGCGGTCAGTCCATCTTTTGCCACCCCAAGATCTATAATTCGGGCGTGACCATCTTTATCCAGCATGATGTTGGCTGGTTTGATGTCTCTGCAAAGAAAATAGAAAATGTATTACTTTGTCTATATAACCACAGGACACATCTGAAAGGTGATACAAGAGACTAGTAAAGAAATGCATCTCTTACCGATGGGCGATGCCATGGCCGTGGAGGAACTGGAGGCCACAGATTAACTCTGCTGTGATAAACCTGATGAGAGAATAGACTGTTTAGTATCAATGACATGAAATCATCCTGAGGATAAACCTTATTACAATCTCTAATATAATCTATTGACGGCCGATTGTCCGACTGTTTCCATATTTCCCCGTATTTAGCAATTTTTCCTTGTTAGATACTCGCCGTGTGGTCTCGATGTTCAGTTTGCCGCTCATTTTAATCAGTGACTCAAGGCTGCCACCGGACAAATACTCCATGATGAAATAGGCATCGCTCTGGAAATAAAGCACAATATATAGATATTATCACTGCTGCATGTAGTACATATATGTCATGGAAAAGATGTCTGGAGCCCGGAGACCCCTCTGTACCTGAGACTGCAAAGCGGCATCCAGATGACTCACGAATGGGCAGTCTCTGGCAGCCAGGAGTATGCGCCTCTCTCGCCGTAGGGCTTTGGCATTGTCCTGTTTGTCAATGATCTTAATGGCCTTGTAGATGTTTTGGCCACAGACTGATGCCAGCACCACCTGAGGAAAACACAGGGAAAAAAGCCATTAAAGAGGTCACATTTTTTTTTTATTTTTTTTTTCCTCCCCTTCTTCCAAGAGGTATAATTTTTTTTTTTTCTCCGTTGACCTAACCGTATGAGGAATTGTTTTTGTTGGATAATTTACATTTTTTAATGACACCATCCATTTTACCATACATTGTACTGAAAAATAAGAATTAAATTCCAAAATGAGATAAAATTTGTGTATAAAAAATAAAAATAAAATATTCCGCCCTTGATTTTTTTGAGGGATTTGTTTTTACTGTGCTTGTTGCATAGAAACCTAATTCTCCAGGACAATATAATAACAGCGACATCTAATGCGTGGATTTTTAAAAAATCTTTAAATATTTTTTATTATATAATACATTTTTTTTTTTTTTCCATTTTTCATTTTTGCTTTTTCCTCCCCTTCTTCCGAGAGCGATAAATTTTTTTTTTTTTTAATTTTTTTCCCTCTATCTTGCCATACATGGTTTATTTTTTGCGGGACAGGTTGTACTTTTGAATTAAACCATTAGTTTTACCATATAGTATTCTGGAAAATGGGGGAAATAAATTCCAAGTGTGGTGAAATTACAAAAAAAGTGTAATTGCACAATTGTTTTGGGGGTATTTTATTCACCACATTCGCTATATGGTAAAACTGATGTGTCTGTATGATGCCTCATGTCGGTACGAGTCCAGAGATACCAAACATTTATACTTTTTAACTTTATCTAAGTGGTGAAAAAAAAATTCAATTCAGATGTTCCTTTTTGCATTTTAAAAAAATGTTGCTGCCACCAAAAATCGTAATTGTGGCGTTTTGTCTTTTTTTTCTCGCCACTCCTTGTACCAATCAGATTGATTTTATTTTTAATAGATCAGGCATTTCTAAATATTGCGACACCAAATGTGGGGTTTTCTGTTTTTGTTTTTTTTTTTTAAATTTAACTTTTATTTTCAATAGGGCGAAAATGGGCTAATTTGAACTTTTTTAGGTTTTTTTAGTTTTTTCATTTTTTTTTTTTTTATAATTTCTGTTACTAGTTTCCCTAGGGGACTTTATGCCTGCAGTGTCTATCTGATTGCCTCCGCGTTTCTGCTGATCAGAGCAGCATTGCCCTGATCAGCAGAAATGCTCATCTCCTGTGAGTGTCGGCTCTCACAGGAAGTGAGTGATGGCAGCGTCAGGGGTCATTGGCTGACCCCGCGATATCATGCCGGCGCTGTAATATAGTTGGCATCTACCACATGTAATACTTACTTGGCCGAAGCTGCCTTCACCCAGCACCTGATGGAACTTGTAATCATTGATGTCAAGCTGACTGTTGGATATTGGTGTTATAGCGGTGCTGGGTCCTAAAGGAATAAAGTAAAGAATTTAATGTTAGTTTATTTGTTTGGAACAAATGTAATGAGGCATGTAGAGATTGTGAGAATAGAAAGCTGCAGAACTCATGTTTACCTGAAGTACAGCATATATAAATGTATATGAAAAGTATACTAAGGGCTGCTGATAAGTCTTTGGCTTTACCCAGAAGGAAACGAGATAGGATCATGAAACTTTACATTTATTCCACATACTCTCCACTGATGTCAACACACTTCTTACATCGGTATTCCAAGTTCTGTAAGCCTAGCAAAAAGAAGGATTTTGGTTGTACCTCAAACCAGGCATCCTTAGTAACTGTAGCATCAGAAATGGTGTGAAATTTGGTACCCTTGAGGTGTTTCTTCAGGTTTGGAAACAGATGATAGTCGGAGGGACCTAGATCTGGTGAATAAAGTGGTGGACTACCAGCTGGAAGCCCAGCTCTTCCAGTTTTGCCGTGGTCGCTTGTGCAGTGTGAGTGGAGGCGTTGTCTTGCAGGAACAAGATTCCTTTGGACAGATTGCCACGCCTTTTGGCCCTCAGAGCTGCCTTCAGTTGGTCCAAAAGTTCAATGTAATACCTTACATTGATGGTGGAACTGTCACGCTGTACTCTAAGATGTACAATAGCAGTACAGCGCAGTAATGTGGGACTGAGAGGATTCCTGAAACTATCTGAGACGGTAGTTAGCTGGTAAACCACTAGGGGGCGTAAAAGTGGAGGAAACGTATGAGCAGGGAATTCCCTAGCAGAGGTAATACTAGTCAAGCCCACCAGATGGCAGTAGAATCAAAGCCGTGTCACAACATGAGGTCTTGTAAGTACACAAGGGCAAAGTCTAAACGTAGTCAGAGGGAAGCAAATAGTCAGTAGCCGGGAAATCAGAGCCTAGAAGCGAGGGGGAGTGGGAAGACAAGACAGAATAAAGGTAAACAGATAAGGAACGAACAGGGTGACAGCGGGAGAGACACTGATGGAAACAGACAACAGAGGAGGTTAACAGGTCAGGTGAACACGGAGGTCAGGAGGGGGCAGGGCACACAACAGGTCACTCAAGAGCAGAACACAGCAGAGCCAGAAGTATCACTGGCGAAGTCCAAGAGAAGCAGTGCCCTAATAAAGCAGCCTGACCTCCAGAACGAGGCAGAAAGGATTAACCCCTAACGTGACTTGCATCAGAAGTGAAACTAAAAAAAAAGGCTCAGCTCCAGCTGAGCCAGGAGCCAATCATGACAGGAACCCTTTTGAAGGTAGTCCACTAGCAGCAGGCCCTCCTTATCCCAGAACACAGACACCATCACCTTAGTGGCTGATTTTTGCACCCTGAACCTCTTTGGACGAGGAGAACCACTGTGCCTCCACTCTTTTGACTGATCCTTGTTTTCCGGGTCATATAAATAAATTTAGGTCTCATCCATAGTGACCAGTCGATCCAGAAAGTTTGTATCATTCCGGAAATGCTGATAAATATACGGGAAGTTTTCACTCGCATGCTTCTCTGATCTGTTGTTAAACATTTGGGGACCCACTGTGCAGATCGCTTCCTCGTGTCCAAATGTTCATGGATAATGACACACACGTTCACGGGAAATCCCCATGATGTCTGCTATTGCTTTAGCTGAAATTCGTCGATTTTTCCAGCATGAGGTTGTGCACGGCATCGACGATCTCCTGAATAACAACCACTCTTGGTCGTCCAGGACGTTCCTCATCATTGGTGCTGAAGTGGCCCATTTTAAATTTGGCATCCCAGTTCTTAAATGGAAACTGTTAGGTCCCATATGCGTTCTAACCTACATGCAGGGTGATGTGTGGCCTAGTAACCCCTTCCTACGCATCCCTTTGTTGTAATATTGTGTAATATGATTGAATTAAAAAAAACGTTTTAGGCTGGTTTCACACTACGTCTTTTTAACCTCCGTTGAAAACGTTTTTTTAACGGAAGTACGGATCCTGTGCAAATCCGTTTTGTGTTTAATGCATTTTCAATGGACTCTCGTCCACTTCCGTTTGCATTCGTTTGCGTCCGTTAGACGCAGGATCCGTCATTTTGCGTTAATTTAACATGTTTCAAAAACGCAACATGTAGCGTTTTTTGGCTTTGTCAAATTAACGTATGTCACAGGATCCTTGACATTGCGCCGCGAGCTGCAATGCATGTCAATGAGTGCTGGATCCTGCCTACCAAAAGTCGTTCAGTTGCGTTATAACAGGATCCTGATTCTGTACTGAGCATGCCCGGGACAGGGTCGGTCTCTCTGTCTCTGTCTCTGTCTCTCTGTCTCTCTGTCTCTCTGTCTCTCTGTCTCTCTGTCTCTCTGTCTCTCTGTCTCTCTGTCTCTCTGTCTCTCTGTCTCTCTGTCTCTCTGTCTCTCTGTCTCTCTGTCTGTCTCTCTGTCTCTCTGTCTCTCTGTCTCTCTGTCTCTCTGTCTCTCTGTCTCTCTGTCTCTCTGTCTCTCTGTCTCTCTGTCTCTCTGTCTCTCTGTCTCTCTGTCTCTCTGTCTCTCTGTCTCTCTGTCTCTCTGTCTCTCTGTCTCTCTGTCTCTCTGTCTCTCTGTCTCTCTGTCTCTCTGTCTCTCTGTCTCTCTGTCTCTCTGTCTCTCTGTCTCTCTGTCTCTCTGTCTCTGTCTCTCTCTGTCTCTCTCTCTCTCTCTCTCTCTACGCAGCCCGGCTCTGCTATGTGCACGCAGCCCGGCTCCTAGCAGCTGTAGACACTCGTAACCAAGGTAAATATCGGGTATCCAAGGCCGATGTTTACCTTGGTTACCAGCGTATGCAGCTGTCAGAAGCCTCCTCCCAGTCTAGCTCCCCTCAATCCCGATCACATGACTCCTTTGCCCGCCCCTAACATACAGTGCAGGATCCTGCAAAATAACATATGCGTTTGCATACGTTATTTGCTGGAAAAGCAGGATCCGTACTTCCGCTAAAAAAACGTTTTCAGCGGATGTTAAAAAGACGTAGTGTGAAACTAGCCTTAGAACTTACTTGTTCCCTATGTAAATAGGAGAGGGTCTAGTCCCCTGGCGTTGCATCGCCCCGTAGGCGTTTGCATGCTTTCCATGGTACCACGCCCCTGCGGGCTTGATACTATGGATCTACATGAGCGACGTCACAACAGCACCTTGAAATCTCGCGCGTGCGTGCTTACTATTCCTGCAGCCTTGTTATCCCAGTGCTGCTTGTCGGCTTCAGATACGCACTGCGCATGCTCACAGGATTCCTGCGGTTACGGTCAAGCGCAGAGTGCGTCTGAAGCCGAGAAGTAATTGGCTGAGACAACGCATGACCGGAACCTGTAACCTGGCCCAAGTACACTCAGTGCTGAGCCGAAGAACAAATGGAGAAGACATTTTTGCAAGCTGCACTCTTGTTTACATCCCCACTGTTCCACCAACGAAAACCTCATCAAGATTACAATTGCCATCAAAATACACATATATATAAATATATATATATATATATATATATATATATATATATATATATATATATATATTTATTATTATTATTATTATTATTATTATTTATTATTATTATTTATTATTATTATTATTATTATTTTATTTATTATTATAGCGCCATTTATTCCATGGCGCTTTACAAGTGAAAGAGGGTATACGTAGAACAATCATTAACAGTACAAGACAGAATGGTATAGGAGGAGAGAGGACCCTGCCCGCGAGGGCTCACACAGTCTACAGGGAATGGGTGATGGTACAATAGGTGAGGACAGAGCTGGTTGCGCAGTGGTCTACTGGGCTGAGGGCTATTGTAGGTTGTAGGCTTGTTGGAAGAGGTGGGTCTTGAGGTTCCTCTTGAAGCTTTCCACGGTAGTGGAGAGTCTGATGTGCTGAGGTAGAGCGTTCCAGAGTATGGGGGATGCACGGGAGAAATCTTGTACACGATTGTGGGAAGAGGAGATAAGAGAGGAGCAGAGAAGGAGATCTTGTGAGGATCTGAGGTTGCGTGCAGGTAGGTACTGGGAGACTAGGTCACAGATGTAGGGAGGAGACAGGTTGTGCATGGCTTTGTATGTCATGGTTAATGTTTTGAACTGGAGTCGTTGGGCGATGGGAAGCCAGTGAAGGGATTGGCAGAGTATATATATATATATATATATATATATATATATATATATATATATATATATATATAATATATATATATATACACATACACACGCCTGAAATACTTTAATCTGATACCACATTGCTGCAAAAACCAAAATAAGTAAGTAAATATATATATTCTGAGTCTCTGTATTGCTGTGTATATATAGAGATATTGACATGCATAGTGATATGTCTGTATACATTTGTGTGTGTATATATATATTAACATAAATATTTAAAATTCTAAATACCTACAAAAATATTTATTACGGTAGGTAGAATTTTATTATGCTTTTTCAGTGTGCGACTGTTCCTTTTTTTTCTCATATATTTCACATCACGTACAGATACCTGTCCACATTTGTAAAGGTGCTGCCAGTCCAGATAGATTATCTATCTATCTATCTATCTGGACTGGCAGCACCTTTACAAATGTGGACAGGTATCTGTACGTGATGTGAAATATATGAGAAAAAAAAGGAACAGTCGCACACTGAAAAAGCATAATAAAATTCTACCTACCGTAATAAATATTTTTGTAGGTATTTAGAATTTTAAATATTTATGTTAATATATATACACACACAAATGTATACAGACATATATATCACTATGCATGTCAATATCTATATATACATCTCTATATACAGTCATATGAAAAAGTTTGGGCACCCCTAATAATGTTAAACTTTTTTCTTTTATAACAATTTAGGTTTTTGCAACAGCTATTTCAGTTTCATATATCTAATAACTGATGAACTCAGTAATATTTCTGGATTGAAATGAGGTTTATTGTACTAACACAAAATGTGCAATCCGCATTTAAACAAAATTTGACTGGTTTAAAAGTATGGGCACCCTTATCAATTTCTTGATTTGAACACTCCTAACTACTTTTTACTGGCTTACTGAAGCACTAAATTGGTTTTGTAACCTCACTGAGCTTTGAACTTCATAGGCAGGTGTATCCAATCATGAGAAAAGGTATTTAAGGTGGCCACTTGCAAGTTGTCCTCCTATTTGAATCTCCTATGAAGAGAGGCATCATGGGCTCCTCCAAACAACTCTCAAATAATCTGAAAACAAAGATTATTCAACATAGTTGTTCAGGGGAAGGATACAAAAAGTTGTCTCAGAGATTTAAACTGTCCAGTTTCCACTGTGAGGAACATAGTAAGGAAATGGAAGAACACAGGTACAGTTCTTGTTAAGCCCAGAAGTGGCAGGCCAAGAAAAATATCAGAAAGGCAGAGAAGAAGAATGGTGAGAACAGTCAAGGACAATCCACAGACCACCTCCAAAGACCTGCAGCATCATCTTGCTGCAGATGGTGTCAATGTGCATCGGTCAACAATACAGCGCACATTGCACAAGGAGAAGCTGTATGGGAGAGTGATGCGAAATAAGCCGTTTCTGCAAGCATGCCACAAACAGTCGCCTACAAAATATTAATGTCACTTTTATGTTGAGGTGCCCATACTTTTGCACGGTCAAATTTTGTTTAAATGCGGATTGCACATTTTCTGTTAGTACAATAAACCTCATTTCAATCCAGAAATATTACTGAGTTCATCAGTTATTAGATATATGAAACTGCAATAGCTGTTGCCAAAACCCAAATTGTTATAAAGAAAAAAGTTTAACATTAATAGGGGTGCCCAAACTTTTTCATATGACTGTATACACAGCAATACAGAGAGTATATTTATCTACTTATTTAGGTTTTTGCCGCAATTTGGTAACAGATTAACGTATTTCAGGTGTGTGTGTGTGTGTGTGTGTATGTGTGTATATATATATATATATATATATATATATATATATATATATATATATATATATATATATATATATATATATATATATATATATATATATAATTTATTTAGTGCATTTTGATGGCAATTGTAATCTTGATGAGGTTTCAAATCGTTGGTGGAACAGTGGGGATGTAAACGAGTGCAGCTTGCAAAAATATCCTCACCATTTGTTCTTCGGCTCAGCACTGAGTGTACTTGGGCCAGGTTACAGGTTCCGGTCATGCGTTGTCTCGGCTGATTACTTCTCGGCTTCAGACGCACTCTGCGCTTGACCGGAACCGCAGGAATCCTGTGAGCATGCGCAGTGCGCATCTGAACCCGACAAGCAAGCACTGGGATAACAAGGCTGCAGGAATAGTAAGCACGCACGTGCGGGATCTCATGACGCTGTGGTGACGTCGCTCATGTAAATCCATAGTATCAAGCCCGCAGGAGCGTGATACCACGGAAAGCATGCAAACGCCCACAGTGACGTCCAGGGGACCAGACCCTCTCCTATTTACATAGGGAACATGTAAGTTATAAAATGTTTTTTTTATAAAATCATATTACACAATATTACAACACAGGGTTGGCTAGGAAGGGGTTACTAGGCCACACATCACCCTGCTTTTAGATTAGAACGCATATGGTACCTGACAGGTTCACTTTAGCTGTGGAATATTATTATTATTATTATTATTATTTATTTATAGAGCACCATTAATTCCATGGTGCTGTACATGAGAAGGGGGTTACATACAAAATACGTATACAAGTTACAGTAGACAGACTAGTACAGAGGGAAGAGGGCCCTACCCTTGCGGGCTTACATTCTATAGGATTATGGGGAGGAGACAATAGGTGGGGTGTAGGTCAGGCGGCGGCTCCGCACGGTGGTCGGGCGGCAGCTCCGCACGGTGGTCGGGCGGCAGCGAGTTCATTGTAGGCATTTCTGAACAGATGAGTTTTCAGGTTCCGTTTGAAGTTTGCAAGGGTAGGGGATAGTCTGACGTGTTGAGGCAGCGAGTTCCAGGAGACTGGGGATGCTCGGGAGAAGTCTTGGAGTCGGTTGCGTGAGGAGCGAATGAGAGAGGAGGAGAGGAGGAGATCTTGGGAGGACCGGAGGTGACGTGTTGGAGTGTAGTGGGAGAGTAGTTCGGAGATGTACGGAGGGGAAAGATTATGCACAGCTTTGTAGGTCAGTGTTAGAAGTTTGAATTGGATACGGTGGAAGATTGGAAGCCAGTGGAGGGACATGCAGAGGGGAGAAGCGGGGTGGTATTGAGGAGAGAGGTGGATAAGTCGGGCAGCAGAGTTAAGGATGGACTGGAGAGGGGCGAGCGTGTTGGCAGGGAGGCCACAGAGGAGGATGTTACAGTAGTCGAGGCGGGAGATTATGAGGGCATGCACTAGCATTTTAGTAGATTGCAAATTGAGGAAAGGGCGGATTCTGGAAATATTTTTGAGTTGAAGACGGCAGGAGGTGGTGAGGGACTGGATGTGTGGTATGAAGGATAAATATGAAGGACATTGATCCCCCAATCTCTGCGACATATCACCATAAATATCCTTTGCAGACTTTCTTTACAAAAACAATAATTTTATCCCTCCTCTGCTCTCAGTTGCTGTGAATATCGCATTAGACTCTGCCATGTTGGGGTTTTTTGTGTGCGTAGAACACTGTTGCTATAAGCAACAAACAAAAAAATTTGAAAACATATATTAGACACATAAGGCTTTCATGTGATGTAACATTCGTTACTATAGAAACAAAAAAAGATCACAAAGCCAAAGACTTATCAGCAGCCCCTCATATAATGGCCATTATAAGTGGTGTTTGCATGTTTGTGAACCATTCAGAATTTTCCATATTTCTACATAAATTTGATCTAAAACTACAACAGATTTCTTAAGTTCTAAAAGCAGATAGGAAAAACAAAGGAGTGAAAAATATAAGGACATCGTCATTTTTTAACAATGTAAATGATGCAATTTGACATGCCTGTGAGAGGCAAAAGTATGTGAACCCTTAGGATTAGCAAATAATATGAAGGGGAAATTAGTTTGGTGTTTGCAGCCAATGGGACGACAATCGGGTGTGAGTGGGCGGCCTGTTTTATGTAAGGAGAAGAGATCTAATAAAACCTGATCATCACAACACACGTTTGTGGGAGTTTATCATGGCGGGGATTAGGGGATGTGTGAGACCCTCACAAGAAAAGCTGTAGACACTAATAACCTGTAGAATACACCCGTCTCTCACACATATTTAATAATTGGATCATTTTCCTCATTTTTAAAAATTACAAAAACTATTTTCTTTTTTTTTATTAATATAATTTTGGTTCTTTTTATTTACTTCAAGGACTTGTGTGAAAATCTGATGTAGTTTTAGGTCAAATTTACAGAGAAATATGGAAAATTATGAAGGGATCACAAACTTTGAAGCAGCACTAAATTCTCAAAAACTCTTCAAATTCTCCGGGATTCCAATACCACAATCCAAAAATTATCACTCCATACACTGATTAGAATGAAACAATAGCTTTATTTAAATGAGAAACACAAATTAAATAACAAATTCACAAATTGACAATAACATTACATGGAGACAAGGATGAGGATACACAATACCAGGTCAACTGGAAAAATTGACCGAAAACCATGAAAAACAATATGGCAGTGGCATGAATGGAATATAATACATATGAAGAATAATCTTACATCAGAGTTTTATGAGACTTACTGTGTAGATACAAACAAGAGAAATTACGACCAAAGTCCAAGGTACAAAAAGTGAAAAAACTTTATTTGGTGGATAGGTGCAGAGCGGCACAAACCAAGTGTGGACATAGGCAGGTGATCACTAAATATTAGGGATCTTATCCAACTGCTGACAGATCATTGACAATCCATACATGTGATATACAATAACATATGAAACATAGTCTATATATATGTGTATGATCGAGATGTCAGCAGTCCTCCAGGAAGGACAGAAAAACTCCTAAGCATCAATGTACTGGGGTCCCAATCTACACAAATTACCTCCTGTGAGGACCATGGCAACCATATGAGATGCATATTAAATATTGGCATTATAGAAGGTTGCACAATGTGTAAGGTGCAGGGGTGAGAAAGGGACCCTGGCGCCCCCAACGCCAGAAGAGACACAACCAATTCAATTCAAATTGTCATTGTTACCTGGAGAGATGCAGTGATCAAACAGGGCCTATGTACAACCCGACGGCTGTTTCGGCGTCGGGTTGTACATAGGCTCCGTTTGATCACTGCATCTCTCCAGGTAACAATGACAATTTGAATTGAATTGGTTGTGTCTCTTCTGGCGTTGGGGGCGCCAGGGTCCCTTTCTCACCCCTGCACCTTACACATTTTGCAACCTTCTATAATGCCAATATTTAATATGCATCTCATATGGTTGCCATGATCCTCACAGGAGGTAATTTGTGTAGATTGGGACCCCGGTACATTGATGCTTAGGAGTTTTTCTGTCCTTCCTGGAGGACTGCTGACCTCTCGATCATACACATATATATATATATATAGACTATGTTTCATATGTTATTGTATATCACATGTATGGATTGTCAATGATCTGTCAGCAGTTGGATAAGATCCCTAATATTTAGTGATCACCTGCCTATGTCCACACTTGGTTTGTGCCGCTCTGCACCTATCCACCAAATAAAGTTTTTTTTCACTTTTTGTACCTTGGACTTTGGTCGTAATTTCTCTTGTTTGTACCTATGTATAACGACTTGTCCTAGTCCCCATCCAGTCATTATGACCATTATGGTTTTTCTATATTGTTACATAATTTTCTGGTAAATTATGGTGTGGCTGTGGCTCTTTTTGGTTACTGTGTAGATATAGAATAATCAAATGAAATACTTAATTGAAATCTATAAATTTAGGTCTTTTTTTTATGCTCATTTCGGCAATATTAAGTGTGTGTGTGTGTGTGTAATTATATATAGATAGATATCAGTACAGACCAAAAGTTTGGACACACCTTCTCATCTCTAGAGCAACTATTAAGAGGAGACTTTGTGCAGCAGACCTTCATGGTAAAATAGCTGCTAGGAAACCACTGCTAAGGACAGGCAGCAAGCAGAAGAGACTTGTTTGGGCTAAAGAACACAAGAAATGGACATTAAACCATTGGAAATCTGTGCTTTTGTCTGATGAGTCCAAATTTGAGATCTTTGGATCCAACCAATGTGTCTTTGTAAAAAGGTTAACGGGTGGACTCTACATGGCTGGTTCCCACCGTGAAGCATGGAGGAGGAGGTGTGATGATGTGAGGGTGCTTTGCTGGTGACACTGTTGGGGATTTATTCAAAATTGAAAGCATACTAAACCAGCATGGCTACCACAGCATCTTGCAGCGTCATGCTATTCCATCCGGTTTGCGTTTAGTTGGACCATCGTTTATTTTTCAACAGGACAATGATCCCAAACACACCTCCAGGCTGTGTAAGGGCTATTTGACTAAGACGGAGAGTGATGGGGTGCTACGCCAGATGACCTAGCCTCCACAGTCACAAGACCTGAACCCAATCGAGATGGTTTGGGGTGAGCTGGACCACAGCGTAAAGGCAAAAGGGCCAACAAGTGCTAAGCATCTCTGGGAACTCCTTCAAGACTGTTGGAAGACCATTTCCGGTGACTACCTCTTGAAGCTCATCAAGAGAATGCCAAGAGTGTGCAAAGCAGTAATCAAAGCAAAAGGTGGCTACTTTGAAGAACCTAGAATATAAGACATATTTTCAGTTGTTTCACTCTTTTTTAAGCATTTCATTCCACATGTTTTCATTCATAGTTTTGATGTCTTCAATGCGAATGTACAATTTTTAGAGTCATGAAAATAAAGAAAACTCTTTGAATGAGAAGGTGTGTCCAAACTTTTGGTCTGTACTGTGTGTGTGTGTATGTATATATATATATATATATATATATATATATAATATAATAAATATATGTATATGTGTGTGTGTGTACAAATGGCAACTGCTCTCACAATAGTATAGAATCAAATTATTTGAAAATGCAAAACAATTAATAAATCACTGTATAAATATTTCATTAAACTGCAAATGTTTATATTGCAAAAAAAAACAAAAACTGTGCATGTCAAGTAGGAATATTGCAACAATTTTTACATATGTGACTACACATAGGATCCTGATTTCTAGAACTACTCTCCTATGGGACTCGGTAATAGTACACCAATGTGTTTTCCAGAATTAATGAGAACTACATTTAACAGTCCCATATTCACTTTGATAGATGCACTAAACAGCAGTGGTAAAAAAAAAAGAAAACCTCCAAACACTGCAAAGTAGAGCAAGGTGCATACACACGCAAAAACTATATACTGTAAGACTAATAAATGCCAATATAAAATTACAACTGTTTGATGACAATATAAAGTAACCACTGTTCGCATGGCCACAGCATTCAATGGGCTACTCAATAGAAAGGTGTGTAACCATACTTACACAGTAATGGGGAAGGTAAAAGTCACTGGGTAAGTACAAAAATCCTATCCCCTGTGCCATATAATGCTGCTCCATAGTGAACAATGGACAAATAGTCACAGGAAAACATTGTTATACTTAATCTGCCACTGGTAACCCCCTGACACACGTTACTTTGCACCACTGAACATGTAACACCTCTAGCTCCATCTGTGTTATCATAGGGCTTGTATAGACATAATATCTTTGAGAAAGGCCGGACCTACTGATATCAGGGCAGGTTACAATATTGCGCTATTATAATTGTACACAGGTAAGACTTATAAGGTCCCACTGTTACGTGTAGTGCACCATACTGAGTAGCAGTCACATGTATTATGACCGGCCCTTTTACCAAATTATCAGACAGCGCTGACAGATTTTTATAACCTTTTTCAAATTTACATCAAAATCACATTGGAGTATTCCATGGAATAGAGTCCGAGCTTCCTTAATAAAACAGGAAACTTTTTTGCAAGTTTCCCACATTTCAGACATTAACCTTCTACCTAAAGTTCTGGCGGGAAACTGACATTTTGTACTATCCTGTTACCAACAAAGCTATGAAACCTATAAGGACCACAGTAGGAAATCCTCGCCCTCACTGCAATATATGACCCGGGCAATGCATTAATATCTATACTCACATATACTTGTAGTAACATCTGACACATGGGACTTGTCTAATCCTCCACATACTGTATTATTTATAAATCTAGAACTATCACCACATTGTAGATGAGACGTGAATGTGTCTCCTACCTGCTCTTGGCTCTTCATCCTCCAACTCTCTGGCGTTGGGTCCAATAATCCTCTTCTTCTTCTTGATGTCTTCCTCCATGTTGTCTTCTCTCTTCCTCTTCTCATTTCCTCTCTCCTCTTCTCTCATCTTCTCTCCTTCTTCTTCTCTCATTTTCTCATCGTTTTCTTGTCCACTGGACGTCATTTTGAAATTCTCTCGCAGAGCAATCCAAACTCTCTTCTGCACACGGCGGTCGACAGTTGGAAAGTGAGCGGCAGTTGAGCGCATGCCAGTCACATGACCTCTACATGGAATTCTCAGTGGGCACCGGCCATGTTGGAGCTTGGCAGCTGCCCACAATATTGTAGATATCATGAGTGGCATCTAGGGTGCAGA
Source organism: Anomaloglossus baeobatrachus (assembly GCF_048569485.1). Classification (NCBI taxonomy): domain Eukaryota; kingdom Metazoa; phylum Chordata; class Amphibia; order Anura; family Aromobatidae; genus Anomaloglossus; species Anomaloglossus baeobatrachus. The sequence continues at coordinate 1,528 of NW_027444789.1, read as the reverse complement.
TACATATAGAAATTCATGGATGGGTTTTCGGTTGATGTCATATTAGGTAAAAAAAACAAAACCAAGATTGTAGTTCATATTTTATGGCTTTTGTATCTGAATTTGCAGTGGTTCCCATATTTAATTTCTTCTCTAATGGGGTTTAATTATAAATAAAATTGATGGGAATGTGGACAGTTTGAGAAAAAAAGAAATGAGATAATCCTTGAGGGGCAGTGTTAGTTAACGCTATACTTCTACTGGAGAGGGGAGCATACCTTAAAAGAAATGCATTGAGGAAGTTGTATAAGATCTGCACTGCATGGTTGGGTACCCCGGGCCTTCCCTCCTCGGCGTTACTGCAGGACAGTGCGGGGACCAGGTCCTTCTTCTCGTAACCGGTTGATAAATCTACTGGAATAGGGTGAAATGCATATTGCTGGAACAGATATGGTCGCAAAGATGTTGGGAAAATTATATTATGGGTAGTATAATGAGAGAAAATATGCACTTTGTGACCTATACTGAGGTGAGGCGTGGACTACAGGCGCATTGTTTACTATGTAACTTGTGTGCTGTTTTTGTCGCTGACTAAAGGTTTTTCCCCTTTCTGTGATGTTTTTGTGGGGAAACAAATTTGTATATGTGTTGTGTCATTTTACTGTTAAATAAAAATGAACCTGATTTAAAAAGTCCGGCGATGTTCCTGTCAGTCATTTTGGTGTAGCTGCCAAAGACGCCATTCTCCCGTTACAGAAATATTTTGTGACTTTTCAAAGTGTTTTACGGCAGATTTCTGGTGTGAGCACTTTGATGAATTATGGCCACATTGTCGTATCTCTACTTCTGTATTTCCAGCTAATCCCTAATAGCTACATTGTCACTGGGGTTTCCTCAGGGGGTGCAGTGATACTTTGTGTCTAGTTTGAAATCCATTAGTCCCTCTGTGTCGCTGTATGTGACTGCAGACTTATGAATCCTCACATCGTGTGCTCTGTGCGCTGAGGATTTGCTTGTTTCAGAGCCAGGAACAGTGGTCACGTGGCCAGGAGTGAGCGATATGCAGACTCGCAACCATAATCTGACTAGATGGGTGCGGCCCTGATAAATGCAAGTGTATTGAGTGAGGCTGAGCCCCTGTAGTCAGATTCTGGCCGGGAGGCTATATATTGCATCCTCACAGCCATGTGGCATAGAGCCACTGCAGACTTGTGGATTTAGACCGGACAAGCCCTTGAAAGTCTGTTGTGGTATAGCCAGTCATTAGTTTAGGCTTTCTCACATCAGAACTGGGGATTATTTTTCTGTGCAAAGTTTGTAATTGTAAAACTAAAACTACTACATTTCTTTTTAGAGATGGCCATAAATACTTTCTATATTTACAGGCTGATGACCTGTAATTACTCATTACTTATAGTGGAGAGAGTGTTACAATGTGTGGCGTAAAAATGGGGTCATTGGGCTTTGTAAAATTGGTAACCTATTTTTCGGATAGGCCGTCTGGATAAGATCAGTGAGGGTCCATCTTTTGGCACCTCGGTTGATTAGT
>NW_027444788.1:0-12500 GCF_048569485.1 Anomaloglossus baeobatrachus | reverse complement strand
ATGTATGATCTGTGATGGGGCTGGCTAAGCAACTGAAATGAGCAGACAGACAGACAGCCCCCTTCAAGCGCGCACACACAGCAGTGATGACCAGCTAACAGAGGAAACTTCCTTTATTGAACACAAGGTCTGGGAGCTGCCAAAACTAGGATCAGAGGGTAAGAGTATGTGCATACAATCAGGAGCTGCTGCGTCCTGACCTGTGGGGCAGTGAGTCTCCTCCGCAGGAGACCGAAGCTGCTTGTGCCCACGATCCGGGCTTGGGCAGTTGCAGTCTCTCAGTCTCTCTATGTGTTGTTCCTGATGAAAACACTCGCATCTCCGCAGCAAAGAATTGACATGCTGCAGCTCGGGAAGCCACACCACAGGTCAGTTTTTGCTGCTGGAAAAACCAGCACAATGGGCATGGGATTTTTAGAAACGCCATCCACTGTGCCTGTACTGTACAATGCAGCGTTTTAGACACAGCGAACACGCTCTGAGCGTGGGCACGCAGCCAAGAGAAAGTTACCAACTTGTATATCTTACAATTGTACACTTAAGGGGTTTTCATGATTGACCTTTCCAAAGGCTATGCAATAAATGTCTATATTAGGCTGGGACCGGCCTCATCTCCATAAGAAGGGGTTTTCGGATCCTCTCCATAACTGTGAAATGCGAGAAGTGTGCACAGATGCCTCTCATCACTGCGGATGGGGGATCAGACGGCCCCCGCACTGAAGATAGGGGGGGTACCACTACCTAGAGGTGGAACTTGCATGTATTGGCCTCTCACCGGCTTTGCCATAAATGTCTATGTACATATGACATTAGACAACCCCAATTAAGTATAATTTTACGTAAACTGGACGATCTGCTGACCAACCAGCGATTTAGAGTTTCATTACAGACCACTAATGTATGTATGGAGAGGGCTTAGGAGCCGAGCTCGCCTCATACACAGCAGATGCAGACTAACATAGCTGGTATCTACCTGTATACAGATAGCAGCTGGGGCGAGCTCCGATCACTGCTCAATCATTTAAATGCTTCTGTCAATCACTGATGGCAACACTTAAAAGTGTATTCCCATCTCCAAGATCCTATCCCAATGTGTAGTAGGTATAATAATAATAGCAAATACCTCCATTTAGAAGTGTAGTATAGTTCTGCTGATTAGATATGTCTCTTACCTCATGTGCAGGGCATTGCAGTAGCTTAGGTATGCATGGTTAAGTATAGGAATATAGTGGCAGTTATTTGCTTTTGGTCAGACCACAACTATGTAAGACAAAAGGAGAAGAAAAAAAATCCCCAAAAAAACATCACCATGCCTGATTTGGCAAGATTATTTTTGCAAATTATGGTGGAAAATAAGTATTTGGTCAATAACAAAAGTTCAGCTCAATATTTTGTTATATATCCTTTGTGGCAATGACAGAGGTGAAATGTTTTCTGTAAGTCTTCATAAGATTGGCACACACTGTTGGTGGCATGTTGGCCCATAAATCCATGCAGATCTCTAGAGCAGTGATGTTTTGGGCCTGCTGCTGGGCAACACGGACTTTCAACTCTCTCCAAAGGTTTTCTATGGGGTTGAGATCTGGAGACTGGCTAGGCCACTCCAGGACCTTCACATGCTTCTTACAAAGGCACTCCTAGATTGCCCTGGCAGTGTGCTTGGGATCATTATGCTGAAAGACCCAGCTACGTTTCATCTTCCTTGCCCTTGCTGAAGGAGTTTTGCACTCAAAATCGAATGATACATGGCCCATTCATTCTTTTATGTGCAGGGGTCAGTCGTCTTGGTCCCTTTGCAGAGAAAAAGCGTCAAAGCATGATGTTGCCACCACCATGCTTCACAGTAGGTATGGTGTTCTTGTGTTTGGAGGAGACAGAATGCAGAGTTGAATCCAAAGAGTTGTGTTTCTACCAATCAGTTCTACTTTGGCTTCATCAGACCATATGACATTCTCCCATTACTCTTCTGGATAAGCCAAATGCTGTCTAGCAAACTTCAGACGGGCCCACACATGTACTGGCTTAAGCAGGGAAACACGTCTGGCACTGCAGGATCTGAGTCCCTGGTGGCGTAGTGTGATACTGATGGTAGCCTTTGTTACGGTGGTCCCAGCTCTATGCAGGTCATTCACTAGGTCCCCCCGTGTGGTTCTGAGATTTTTGCTCACCGTTCTTGAGATCATTTTGACCCCACAGGGTGAGACTGAGGGAGATTATCAGTGGTCTTGTATGTCTTCTATTTTCTTATTGATGCTACGACAGTTTATTTCATCACACCAAGCTGCTTGCCTATTGCAGAATCAGTCTTCCCAGCCTGGTGCAGGGCTACAATTTTGTTTCTGATGTCCTTTGACAGCTCTTTGGTCTTTACCATAGCGGAGTTTGGAGTGTGACTGTTTGAGGTTGTGGACAGGTGTCTTTTAGACTGATAAGTTCAAACAGGTGCCATTACTACAGGTAATGAGTGGAGGACAGAGGAGCCTCTTAAAAGAAGAAGTTACAGGTCTGTGAGTTAGAAACCGTGCAAGTTTTTATATTACCACTTATTTTACACCATAATTTGAAAAACAAAATTTTGCCAAATCAGAAAATGTGACTTTCTGGATTTGTTTTCTCATTTTGTCTCCTAATTGTGGTCTACCTATGATGTCAATTAGGCTGCTTTCACACATCCAGTTTTTCCTGTGCGGCACAATCCGGCACTTTGCAGAAAAAACGCAACCGTGGGGTTTTTTTGCCGCCGGTTGCGTTTTTTTTGCATAGACTTACATTAGTGTCGTATTGTACCACATGGGCTTGCGTTCAGTCCGTTTTTTGCCGCATGCGATGCAGCGGCAGGATGGAACGTTGCCTGGCACGTTTTTTTTTGTCCGGCAAAAAAAAAAAAAAACCGCATCGCGCCACATCCAGCCGATGTGGCGCGATTTGCAATGTATGCCTATGGACGCCGCATGCGGCATCCTGCAGCAAAAAACGCATCCGGCCGCCACATGCGTTTTTTTTCCACTGCGCATGCTCAGTAGCCTGCCGCAAGCGGCAAAAACAAGACGGGCCACATGTAAAAAAACGTATGCAAAGGATGCGGTTTTGTCGCCGCATCCGTTGCATAGGTTTTAGAGCCGGATTGGCCGGCTCTGCTAAAAACAGGAGGTGTGAAAGCAGCCTTACTGGTCTCTCTCATCTTTTTAAGGCCAGAGTCACACTTGCGAGTGCCTCGCATGTAACTCGCGCGAGTCTCTCATTTAATCACCCGGCATGGACTCACACTCAGGACAGGAGCATCTCAGCTGCATAGATATACATGCAACCGACCCGCTCCTGTCAGGAGAGTGCAAGCCCGTGCTGGATGATTGAATGAGAGACTCACGCGAGTTACACACGAGGCACTCGCAAGTGTGACTCTGGCCTAAGTGGGAGAACTTGCACAATTGGTGGCTGACTAAAATGCTGTAAATACACCTACTTCATATTGAGATAGGATCTTAGAGATGGGAATACTCCTTTACAGGGCACAATTGTGTAGAGTTGATGGGTTATCATTGCCTCCAGGGTCCTGCTGAAGCTCAAACACTCAAATGGATATGTCGATAAGAAAAATAAAACGTGGCTCTTGGATGAAAAGGAGAAATAAATGAAAGTGAGCCCTGTCTGGGCCATTATAGGGCAATAGGTCTCGTTCACACAGTGTTATTTAAATGTATAGACGTTCCGTTAGTGACACACTACAGCATAGCACCATCATGCGGTATATGTTGTACATCCACAGACCATATTGCTTAGTGTGTCCTATTGTAAATTGGCCAGATATAAATAAACACCTATCATAATGTGACCAGAGCCTTTGTACCAAGTTCCAGCACAATATTCTCAACAGCCCCAAGCTTTCCTACATAGCAGCACTGCAGCGATAGTACACGATCGGCTATTCCAAGACCTCATCGACTGCGTGTGATACCAATGTGATATGACTGAAAGAATGTGTGATTAGATAGGAATCATAATCAAAAGATAGGAGTGATCCCAGATATTATTTGACCTATCAATAATTCAGTATCAAAGAGATGTCCTTTGGATAACCAATTTCACTATGACCAAAGAATAAGATAATGAGGAAGTCACATTTACAGTTCCACTTACCGGAAACTTGTGGTTGGCTTAAAGACAGGTTTAAGGAAGCTTGCATATGAAATTTACGGCTCATTGCAATATTTCACCAACACTATGGTCAACTGTGGTCGGTCAGTTGTCAACTGGCAGGATGCACAAGTAAATGTGCAGGAAGCTGCTGGTGCCCACAGCAGTTTGTGGTCAAGTTACATGAACATGACTCAGCTGTCATATGCTGGTGACCATTTAAACACAACCTACAAATTTTCCTATAAAAATACACCGAACTCGGGGGGCGTGGCCAGCAGGCAGCATGAGCGGTCGCATCTGAGAGCAGCTCCGCAGTCCAACGCTGATATATACTATTAATCCTGCCGAAATTGGTGCCTAAATACACCTCCGGATTACCTGTGGTGCGGTGAGCATTCGGATTGGTATCATGAGCAGAGGTCGCAGCGCAGCGGCGGCTGAGAAGCTGAAGAAGTTTGCTCGGGACTCCCAGCAAGATGGCGCCGGCAAGCAGGCAGAGCGGGAATCCAGTGAGGCGGAGGAGGAGGAGAGCATGGAGGCCGGATCCAAGGAATCGCAGGAGCTAACCTTACAGCAGGTTACGTCGCAGTTACTTGCAGCGATCCAGGATTCAAAAGTGTCTCTGACGGGCAAGATCGAGGAGGTTAAGATTGATGTGGGTCTCCTCCGGCTGGACTTGCAAAACCTGAGAGAGCGGGTAAAGGAGACCGAGCAGCGGATCTCCACGCTGGAAGACGACGCAAGAGCGACGCCGGGCAGACTGTCCTCTCTGGAAAGCGCGGCAAATAACTGGGCGCAGAGGGCTGATGATCTGGAAAATCGCCTGCGTCGCAATAATTTGAGAATTCTGGGGATGCCGGAGAGGGCAGAAGGGAGCGACCCATGTAAGTTCATGGAAAAGTTGCTTTCCGAAACCCTCCCTGATGCGACGCTGTCGGCGGCATTCGCTATAGAAAGAGCTCATCGGGTACCGGCCAGACCTCCTCTTCCGGGAGCGCAGCCTAGACCTCTCCTGGCCCGACTTTTGAGCAGCAGAGATAGAGATGTGATCCTTGGTGCGGCGCAAGGGCCCGATTTTACACAACAACGCCACCATATTGATCTTCCCTGATTTCTCTGCGTCGCTCCAGAAGACGAGGGCATCCTTCATCTAGGTGAAAAAACGCCTCAGAGAGCATCATATTGCTTACTCCATGATCTTCCCAGCCCGTCTCAGAGTGGTTCATCAAGAGCGATCCCTGTTTTTCACTTCTGCGGAAGCGGATGACTGGATCAATACATTGAAGAGGAAGCGCTGATGCGTCACGGTCACGGGCGCTGCCTGATGGGTCGCGGTTGTGATGGCGTCGCGGTTCTGATTCACTTATTTCATCCTCTTCGGAGCAAGGTCGGTGATGCGACCCCAATCCTTGGGACGTTGTGTTTGAAATCACTGTTGAGATCGCTTCAGGATCATCCTACGTAGGTACTCGGCGTCCCTCGATTCTGAAGGCGCGAAAGATTCCTGTTTGTTTTATCCCTCCTGGCATGCGAGTGGAGCGGGACCGCAATTGCGTTCGCGTCTTGATTTTATGATCCCGGTTGGTTGAGAAGCTAATGATCTTATCCGGAGGCGCAGGTGCGCCTGTGACCTTCCCGGAGGTATGGGAGTTTCCGGACATGTCCATTATTGGTTCCCTATTGAACCGGCCTCCTGGTTTGGCCCTCGTCGGAGGCGGGTGGCTTGGGGCCGCGCCTTCGTATGGGTCGGCTGCTGCGTTCTCCGGGATCGTTGCTTAGCCTAGCCTGTGCTCCGGATTACTCGTCGCTGATGGGGCCGGACCGAGGTGATACCGGACGGGACATAGGTCAGACCGCTGTTGCGATGCTCTGAACTCCTTCATGCGATCTTGTTTTATCCTACACCTTTTTTGGATCCAAATTGGAACTCTACTTTGGGCTCGCAGTATTTGGCAACGCACTCCAGTTCATAATGTTGTATTCTGCTCTATTACTGCTATATTAAGTTTATGAGGTTACCATATGTTATAATATCCTACAGTCTAATATTACCTGCCAATTCTCCTTATCTCTTTCACACTCCCACCTCTTCTTCCCCTCTAACCCTCTATCAGCTTATTCTTCATTCCCTTCACCTCGCCCTCCTACCTCCTCATTGTTCTTTTTCCCCCTTTCCCTCAGTCCCCCCACTTTCTCTCCTTCTCATATCTCTATATTCCTCTTCTTGCCCCGCTTTATCTCCTATGCTAATCTCTCCCCTTTTCTCTCTTTTTCTTCTATCCTATCTCTCTCTTTACTTCTTTCTTCCTCCCCCCTTTCCCTTTTTTTTCTTTTTTTTTTTTTTTCCCTCTTTCTTCTCTCTCTCTTTCTTCTCTTCTCCTCCTCTCTTCTCATTCTCTATCCTCTTCCCTCTCTTTCTCTCTTACTTCTTTCCCATCTACTCTTGGTCCCTTCACTTATGCGTGTTTAAAGGCTTAAGCTGCAGGGTAATTCATTTATTGGACTGCAGGAGAAGCTCAAGTCCTTGTTTGAGGACACCCCCGTTCCAAGTACACCATCTAGCCACGTTGGTTCACCCTAGTCGTTGCTGGGGAAAATCTCTCCTGGTCGCACTACTGGACCAGTTCTTGTCGGTTGTGTGTGCGCAACCGACAATTTGTATTTAAGGGTACGGTTACCCAAGTTCTACTGTAGGTTAAGTTTTTTGATATCTTTCTAGCAATTCAGCAAGGGGCATCTTTCCATGGCTTTAAACTTGATGACATGGAATGTTAGAGGACTGGGCACATCCAGGAAACGGGCGGCAGTATTTGCTCACATCAAAAAATCCAAAGCTCAGATTGTATGTTTACAAGAGACCCATTTATTGTTGGATACCACTAGAGTGCTTCAAAAGCCTTGGGTTCAATGGTCAGCTCACTCTGTTCATTCATCATATTCTAGGGGAGTATCGGTACTGGTCCACAAAGCATTGCGGTGGGACCCGGGTAAAATTTTAAAGGATACTGATGGGAGGTATGTGTTTGTCCAGGCTCACATCGATGGGGTTATGATAGTGGTCTTAGCCATATACATCCCCCCTGCAATGGGAATCTCGATTCTATATGAGGCGGCAAAGTTTGCCTCACAATTCCCACAAGCCTTAGTGCTCTGCATGGGGGACTTCAATTTGATTAATAACACGGGACTGGACAGATTCAACACCCGACAGGTCCCGATCTCCCCCTCGATACAGACTAGACTGAGTATGTTCTTACAGGAGGTGGGATGGTACGATATGTGGCGTTTTTTTAACCCAGCACTGAGAGAATATACATGTTATACTCCAGGGAAAAACTCATTATCTCGAATTGATTACATCTGTGGAAATGACAGAGTCTGTGCCCATACACAATCGGTATGTCATTTGCCCAGATCAGTATCAGATCACTCTCCGGTATTTGTAGGCATTAAATGGGAAGGATGTAAATCTCATAAATCGTCAAAGAAAATTAACCCTTGGTGGCTGTCACTCTTTGGTGCCAATGACAGGATTCCTGATCAGCTTGGGGCATACACGGAAATGAACTCCGTGGAAGAGAATCACTCGGCTTATTGGGACGCGCTTAAGGCGTATCTGAGGGGATGCTGTCACTCCTCTATTTCCTATATCAAGAAACAGGCGGCCAGGGAGGAGGAGGAACTGGCCACCCAAAATAGAGTGCTTGAACATAGATTCACCTCGGACCCCTCTGAGGAAAACAGATCTCAGTGGCTTCAGGCGGGGAGGAAATATCTATTGTATCTGCAAGACAAGGCTAAGAGACATGTATTCTTCACGAGCCAGAGGTATTTTGAGCAAGGGAACCAATCCAGTAGCTTACTGGCGTTCCTGGTGCGTCAATCCAATAGCTCGCCTACTGTCCTCAAAATCAGAGACCCTCGTGGAGGAACAGTTACTTCCGTCAATGGTATATTGGAGGTATTTTTGGACTTCTACAGGAACCTGTATGAGTCCAGGCTGACCGTGTCAAGGGAGGAGATTGCTGAGTACTTACGAGAGCTGGAGTTTCCCAGGTTGACTTTGGCTCAGAGATCGGCCTTGGATGAGCCCATTAGTATGGAAGAGATGGTGGAGGCGATAAAGACCCTCAATAAGGGTAAGGCGTCTGGGCCAGACGGACTCCCGATTGAGATCTTTGACAAATATCGGGGGGAGCTGGCTCCAGCCCTCCTGGAAACGGTTGAAGCCTCGTTCCGCAAGGGTCGGTTGCCTGATTCCTTTTACGAGGCAACCATTGTCCTGCTATTGAAACCAGATAAGGACCCATTGGATTGTGGCTCGTACAGACCGATCTCTTTGCTGAACTCTGATTACAAAATTCTTACCAAAATTCTAGCAACTAGACTCAATAAAGTGGTCTCCTCTATAGTACATGAGGATCAGTCTGGATTCATCCCGGGTAGGAGTACCTCGGATAATCTGAGGAGGGCGCAGGTGATCTTACAGATGGGCACCAAGTTAGAGGAGGATTGGGCTCTGGTTTCCCTGGATGCAGCCAAAGCCTTCGACTCTATAGAATGGCCATACCTGCTGGAGGTGCTGCGGGCATTTGGTTTCGGCAACGAATTTATCAAATGGATAGAGATCATATATAAAGCTCCATCTGCTAATATTCAGGTGGGCGGTGGTGTGTCGGAAACTTTCCCTTTGGGGAGGGGAACCAGACAAGGATGTCCCCTATCCCCTCTCCTGTTCGCTCTCGCCATGGAACCGCTGGCGGTGCGCATTCGGGCGGACCCAGTCTACCGGGGGGTGAGACATAGTAAGGGAGATGAACGGTTATCTTTGTACGCAGACGACTTGTTACTGTTTGCATCTGATTCCTCCATTCCTAGAGCCGTGCAATTGATTGATCGATTTGGGGAGTTCTCCGGTCTGTCAATAAACTGGTCAAAATCGTACCTTCTCTTTCTGTCTCGGAACAGAGAGGAGCTGGTGCACGACCACGTATGCAGGGTCCCGGTGGTGGATCATTTCAAATATCTCGGAATTATACTGGCGGGAAGCCCTGCGGAGATGATAGCGAGAAATATAGCCCCCTTACTTGCGTACTTTGGGGAGAAATTTAATAGATGGAGCCAACTCCCACTATCAGTGGCGGGAAGGATTAACCTCCTTAAAATGATAGTGCAACCAAAGTGTCTCTATATTACCCAGCATGTATTTGTACAGATTCCTCGCTCTTTCTTCCGGTCCCTGGAATCTTTAATGATTACCTTTGTCTGGGGTTCGTCCAGATCAAAGGTCCAATTAGCCAAATTACAAAGACCCAAGGATATGGGGGGGATGGCCCTTCCTGATCTTTATATTTACTATCTGGCCGGACAAATGAAATACTTGGGGCCATGGACACTTCCCCGGGTTGGGGGTTCTCCGGAGGGACTCCTGGCAGAGTTCACAGGTGTGGACCTCCTTTGGCCGTTACTGATGGATCACAGGAGGGCCCCTGAGGGTCATGTCCTCCCGATACACAAATTGGGGGCCAGGATCTGGAAAGAGGCTAAAGCCGTATTTGGATTTTATGATGTACCAACTGAGACGCCCTTATGGGATAACTTGGACCTTCCACATTTTTGTGGGTTGCCGGGGTTTGGTGAATGGAGGAATCGCGGAATAATCTCCCTGGGATCACTGGTCCGGGACGGTGAACTCCGCCCCTTTGCGCAACTGCGGACAGAATTCGACTTGCCGGAATCTCATGGGTTTCAATATCTCCAGATTAGGCACGCCTTTCGAGCTCAGTTCTCTGGCCGTGGGGTTAGATTCTCTTCCTTCCCAGTCATTGGAATTATTAGATCACAAGGCCCTGGTGGTCTTATTTCTAAACTTTACTCCTCCCTCATTCGGGCCAAGGCCATGAATAATCCTCTTTCTGTTCGTGAGAGGTGGAGTGCCAGGATCCCTGAAATTGATGATGTAATGTGGGACGACATTGTCGAATCCCACACTTTGGTCTCTCCTGCTGTTAATAATAGACTGGTGTATTATATATAATTGGATCAAAGTTATATTACTCCCCAGATATTGAACAAAATGAAAAAACTGAATAATTCGGTGGGGATGGGCTGTCCGAGATGCGGGAGAGACGGTGCTGATTTCTGGCACATGATATGGGATTGCCGGGTCATTCTCTCCTATTGGAGTGAGATTGTAAAGACTCTTTCCGCCATATTTCAAAAAGCTGTTGCTATGTGCCCAGTCCTGTGTCTATTTGGGGTGGTAGATGTACACTCCTGGTCCCAAGATGAGAATCTATTACTAAAGAAAGTTCTTTTTCTGGCCCGGAAGGGCATTATACTAAATTGGATGAGCACTCATCCTCCAACTAGAGCCTCTTGGATTGCATTGGTAAATGCTATAATCCAGTCTGAACAATTTGTTTATAAGACAAGAGGCTCTTCAATTAAATTTGACAAAATTTGGGGTAGATGGATGAGGTCGCCCTTGACCGGCGGATCTCCAGGTTCTCTTGCTGATAACCTACAATCAGTATTATCGCAGCCAGTAGTGCTCCGGTAGGCAAAGTGGAGACACATGTGATTGAGGATACGCTGCCTTGGGTTGGATGTGCCTCGCGAGCTAACACCTTTGCTAAGTTCGATGTTCTATGGATATGCTGAGAGTAAGGGATGCTGATTTGATTGTTGATACTTTATTATCCTGATGACCAACAGGTTTACATGTACTCTGTCTTACTGTACAACTTGCTGATTTATTCTTTAATGTAATGTTTTACTTAACTTTCAATAAAACGAGTTTAAAAAAAAAAATACACCGAACTCGCTTAATGTTAGGGGAAACCTTCCAGGACATTGAAGTGTACGCACTGCTCCTGTGATGCAAGATGCCATGTTGATTCCTTTATCATTAAATAGAGTTCCCTCCGATGTGAAAGGATTGCTACAACAAACGGTAATGTTGATGCATATTTCTGTTATTGTATAAGATTATAGTTCTAAATGCCTATGTACCATTAACTATTCATGTGCTATTAAAATAAATAGTATCTTGCTATAAAGAATATTAGTATTCGTGCCTGATTAGGATATCAGTGAGCGCTTCGTAAGTACGGGCTTTCAGCCCCCTTTTTAGTAGAATTTAGCAAGACATAAATTGGCGTAGTCGGCAGGATAACTTCTGTAAGAAGTAATTAAACTAATTTTTGTAATTTGGAAATTAAAAACATATATTTGGCAAATTTCCAGATATTTTTTTTAAATCTTTTTGCATAGTGTCAAAATGTTCAGAAAACGTAAGGATAATGTTAAGGAGGTTGTTGTGGAGATCCCGAGCTGGATTGAGGCTCCCTACAATCTTATAGCACATGAATTGGTCAATTGTGGATTGGCAGAACAATGGCAGAATAAGCTCAAGGGTTGTGAAGCTACTGATGTTGTGAATGTACTCAGTAGTGCCCCTGTGAAAACAGGTGATGTAGTGTCTTGTGGATTGGTAGAACAATGGCAGGACAAGCTTAAGGGTAGTGAAGCTACTGATGTTGTGAATGTACTCAGTAGTACCCCTGTGAAAGCAGGTGATGTAGTGTCTTTAGCACGGCGCAAACAATGGCAGGATAAGCTTATGGGTAGTGAAGCTACTGATGTTGTGAATGTATTCGGTAGTGTCCCTGTGAAAGCAGGTGATGTAGTGTCTTTAGCACGGCGCATCTGGATTTTGGCAAGTGCATATAGTGCAATGCATGAGCGTAATATAAAGATGCAGAAGAAAAGTTCCCAGATGGAACACAAGATGATAGAATTAGGTGGCCTGAAAACAGTTCTGGAATGTAATACCAGACTGTTGAAGGATAAATTGGAACATTATCAGAATGTGGCAGAAAAAGCTGCCATAAAAATTGCTCAAAATAAGTACAAGAAAAGAAGAGGAAAAGTAAATAAAACCAAAGTACATAAAAGTATCGTCTCAGCTTCTATAAACTGGGATCCTGATACTTAGGATGGGGATGTGTGGGATTCATCTTCATCATCTGATGAGGAGGATTACCATAAAGGGAAGATTCAGGCTAATCCAGTAAGGAGGCGCCTAGAGAGGACAGAGAATGAGATCATCCGGGAACATGTCCGGGATGGTCAGGGGAATCTGCAATATGACAAAGATGGTAATGCCATCACAAATGAGAGAACGATTCCTCATGTAAAAAATCGAGTAACCATTGAAGATTACTCTCAGGGAGAAGTTGATAGCATTTTAACACAGTTTAGACAAAAACCAGGAGAAGGAGAAATTCCCTGGTTGGTCAGGGTGCACGATCTCGGAGGAGGTGGAGTGCACTTTGACGCCGGAGACGTGGTAAAATTTG
>NW_027444787.1:0-204478 GCF_048569485.1 Anomaloglossus baeobatrachus | reverse complement strand
GCTTTAAAATGGATTTGGAGCATGGAGACGATTATCTCGGGATTGCAAGATAACCAAACAAAACTTTTAGTGGATTTCTACTTATTTTATTAAATATCATCTCCACCAAACAGGACAAGCTTGCATCGTTATAGTTTTGGAGAAAAATGTGTTCATTTCATGTATGCGCGAAATGCCTTAAAAATGGCTTTAAAATGGATTTGGAGCATGGAGACGATTATCTCGGGATTGCAAGATAACCAAACAAAACTTTTAGTGGATTTCTACTTATTTTATTAAATATCATCTCCACCAAACAGGACAAGCTTGCATCTGTTATAGTTTTGGAGAAAAATGTGTTCATTTCATGTATGCGCGAAATGCCTTAAAAATGGCTTTAAAATGGATTTGGAGCATGGAGACGATTATCTCGGGATTGCAAGATAACCAAACAAAACTTTTAGTGGATTTCTACTTATTTTATTAAATATCATCTCCACCAAACAGGACAAGCTTGCATCTGTTATAGTTTTGGAGAAAAATGTGTTCATTTCATGTATGCGCGAAATGCCTTAAAAATGGCTTTAAAATGGATTTGGAGCATGGAGACGATTATCTCGGGATTGCAAGATAACCAAACAAAACTTTTAGTGGATTTCTACTTATTTTATTAAATATCATCTCCACCAAACAGGACAAGCTTGCATCTGTTATAGTTTTGGAGAAAAATGTGTTCATTTCATGTATGCGCGAAATGCCTTAAAAATGGCTTTAAAATGGATTTGGAGCATGGAGACGATTATCTCGGGATTGCAAGATAACCAAACAAAACTTTTAGTGGATTTCTACTTATTTTATTAAATATCATCTCCACCAAACAGGACAAGCTTGCATCTGTTATAGTTTTGGAGAAAAATGTGTTCATTTCATGTATGCGCGAAATGCCTTAAAAATGGCTTTAAAATGGATTTGGAGCATGGAGACGATTATCTCGGGATTGCAAGATAACCAAACAAAACTTTTAGTGGATTTCTACTTATTTTATTAAATATCATCTCCACCAAACAGGACAAGCTTGCATCTGTTATAGTTTTGGAGAAAAATGTGTTCATTTCATGTATGCGCGAAATGCCTTAAAAATGGCTTTAAAATGGATTTGGAGCATGGAGACGATTATCTCGGGATTGCAAGATAACCAAACAAAACTTTTAGTGGATTTCTACTTATTTTATTAAATATCATCTCCACCAAACAGGACAAGCTTGCATCTGTTATAGTTTTGGAGAAAAATGTGTTCATTTCATGTATGCGCGAAATGCCTTAAAAATGGCTTTAAAATGGATTTGGAGCATGGAGACGATTATCTCGGGATTGCAAGATAACCAAACAAAACTTTTAGTGGATTTCTACTTATTTTATTAAATATCATCTCCACCAAACAGGACAAGCTTGCATCTGTTATAGTTTTGGAGAAAAATGTGTTCATTTCATGTATGCGCGAAATGCCTTAAAAATGGCTTTAAAATGGATTTGGAGCATGGAGACGATTATCTCGGGATTGCAAGATAACCAAACAAAACTTTTAGTGGATTTCTACTTATTTTATTAAATATCATCTCCACCAAACAGGACAAGCTTGCATCTGTTATAGTTTTGGAGAAAAATGTGTTCATTTCATGTATGCGCGAAATGCCTTAAAAATGGCTTTAAAATGGATTTGGAGCATGGAGACGATTATCTCGGGATTGCAAGATAACCAAACAAAACTTTTAGTGGATTTCTACTTATTTTATTAAATATCATCTCCACCAAACAGGACAAGCTTGCATCTGTTATAGTTTTGGAGAAAAATGTGTTCATTTCATGTATGCGCGAAATGCCTTAAAAATGGCTTTAAAATGGATTTGGAGCATGGAGACGATTATCTCGGGATTGCAAGATAACCAAACAAAACTTTTAGTGGATTTCTACTTATTTTATTAAATATCATCTCCACCAAACAGGACAAGCTTGCATCTGTTATAGTTTTGGAGAAAAATGTGTTCATTTCATGTATGCGCGAAATGCCTTAAAAATGGCTTTAAAATGGATTTGGAGCATGGAGACGATTATCTCGGGATTGCAAGATAACCAAACAAAACTTTTAGTGGATTTCTACTTATTTTATTAAATATCATCTCCACCAAACAGGACAAGCTTGCATCTGTTATAGTTTTGGAGAAAAATGTGTTCATTTCATGTATGCGCGAAATGCCTTAAAAATGGCTTTAAAATGGATTTGGAGCATGGAGACGATTATCTCGGGATTGCAAGATAACCAAACAAAACTTTTAGTGGATTTCTACTTATTTTATTAAATATCATCTCCACCAAACAGGACAAGCTTGCATCTGTTATAGTTTTGGAGAAAAATGTGTTCATTTCATGTATGCGCGAAATGCCTTAAAAATGGCTTTAAAATGGATTTGGAGCATGGAGACGATTATCTCGGGATTGCAAGATAACCAAACAAAACTTTTAGTGGATTTCTACTTATTTTATTAAATATCATCTCCACCAAACAGGACAAGCTTGCATCTGTTATAGTTTTGGAGAAAAATGTGTTCATTTCATGTATGCGCGAAATGCCTTAAAAATGGCTTTAAAATGGATTTGGAGCATGGAGACGATTATCTCGGGATTGCAAGATAACCAAACAAAACTTTTAGTGGATTTCTACTTATTTTATTAAATATCATCTCCACCAAACAGGACAAGCTTGCATCTGTTATAGTTTTGGAGAAAAATGTGTTCATTTCATGTATGCGCGAAATGCCTTAAAAATGGCTTTAAAATGGATTTGGAGCATGGAGACGATTATCTCGGGATTGCAAGATAACCAAACAAAACTTTTAGTGGATTTCTACTTATTTTATTAAATATCATCTCCACCAAACAGGACAAGCTTGCATCTGTTATAGTTTTGGAGAAAAATGTGTTCATTTCATGTATGCGCGAAATGCCTTAAAAATGGCTTTAAAATGGATTTGGAGCATGGAGACGATTATCTCGGGATTGCAAGATAACCAAACAAAACTTTTAGTGGATTTCTACTTATTTTATTAAATATCATCTCCACCAAACAGGACAAGCTTGCATCTGTTATAGTTTTGGAGAAAAATGTGTTCATTTCATGTATGCGCGAAATGCCTTAAAAATGGCTTTAAAATGGATTTGGAGCATGGAGACGATTATCTCGGGATTGCAAGATAACCAAACAAAACTTTTAGTGGATTTCTACTTATTTTATTAAATATCATCTCCACCAAACAGGACAAGCTTGCATCTGTTATAGTTTTGGAGAAAAATGTGTTCATTTCATGTATGCGCGAAATGCCTTAAAAATGGCTTTAAAATGGATTTGGAGCATGGAGACGATTATCTCGGGATTGCAAGATAACCAAACAAAACTTTTAGTGGATTTCTACTTATTTTATTAAATATCATCTCCACCAAACAGGACAAGCTTGCATCTGTTATAGTTTTGGAGAAAAATGTGTTCATTTCATGTATGCGCGAAATGCCTTAAAAATGGCTTTAAAATGGATTTGGAGCATGGAGACGATTATCTCGGGATTGCAAGATAACCAAACAAAACTTTTAGTGGATTTCTACTTATTTTATTAAATATCATCTCCACCAAACAGGACAAGCTTGCATCTGTTATAGTTTTGGAGAAAAATGTGTTCATTTCATGTATGCGCGAAATGCCTTAAAAATGGCTTTAAAATGGATTTGGAGCATGGAGACGATTATCTCGGGATTGCAAGATAACCAAACAAAACTTTTAGTGGATTTCTACTTATTTTATTAAATATCATCTCCACCAAACAGGACAAGCTTGCATCTGTTATAGTTTTGGAGAAAAATGTGTTCATTTCATGTATGCGCGAAATGCCTTAAAAATGGCTTTAAAATGGATTTGGAGCATGGAGACGATTATCTCGGGATTGCAAGATAACCAAACAAAACTTTTAGTGGATTTCTACTTATTTTATTAAATATCATCTCCACCAAACAGGACAAGCTTGCATCTGTTATAGTTTTGGAGAAAAATGTGTTCATTTCATGTATGCGCGAAATGCCTTAAAAATGGCTTTAAAATGGATTTGGAGCATGGAGACGATTATCTCGGGATTGCAAGATAACCAAACAAAACTTTTAGTGGATTTCTACTTATTTTATTAAATATCATCTCCACCAAACAGGACAAGCTTGCATCTGTTATAGTTTTGGAGAAAAATGTGTTCATTTCATGTATGCGCGAAATGCCTTAAAAATGGCTTTAAAATGGATTTGGAGCATGGAGACGATTATCTCGGGATTGCAAGATAACCAAACAAAACTTTTAGTGGATTTCTACTTATTTTATTAAATATCATCTCCACCAAACAGGACAAGCTTGCATCTGTTATAGTTTTGGAGAAAAATGTGTTCATTTCATGTATGCGCGAAATGCCTTAAAAATGGCTTTAAAATGGATTTGGAGCATGGAGACGATTATCTCGGGATTGCAAGATAACCAAACAAAACTTTTAGTGGATTTCTACTTATTTTATTAAATATCATCTCCACCAAACAGGACAAGCTTGCATCTGTTATAGTTTTGGAGAAAAATGTGTTCATTTCATGTATGCGCGAAATGCCTTAAAAATGGCTTTAAAATGGATTTGGAGCATGGAGACGATTATCTCGGGATTGCAAGATAACCAAACAAAACTTTTAGTGGATTTCTACTTATTTTATTAAATATCATCTCCACCAAACAGGACAAGCTTGCATCTGTTATAGTTTTGGAGAAAAATGTGTTCATTTCATGTATGCGCGAAATGCCTTAAAAATGGCTTTAAAATGGATTTGGAGCATGGAGACGATTATCTCGGGATTGCAAGATAACCAAACAAAACTTTTAGTGGATTTCTACTTATTTTATTAAATATCATCTCCACCAAACAGGACAAGCTTGCATCTGTTATAGTTTTGGAGAAAAATGTGTTCATTTCATGTATGCGCGAAATGCCTTAAAAATGGCTTTAAAATGGATTTGGAGCATGGAGACGATTATCTCGGGATTGCAAGATAACCAAACAAAACTTTTAGTGGATTTCTACTTATTTTATTAAATATCATCTCCACCAAACAGGACAAGCTTGCATCTGTTATAGTTTTGGAGAAAAATGTGTTCATTTCATGTATGCGCGAAATGCCTTAAAAATGGCTTTAAAATGGATTTGGAGCATGGAGACGATTATCTCGGGATTGCAAGATAACCAAACAAAACTTTTAGTGGATTTCTACTTATTTTATTAAATATCATCTCCACCAAACAGGACAAGCTTGCATCTGTTATAGTTTTGGAGAAAAATGTGTTCATTTCATGTATGCGCGAAATGCCTTAAAAATGGCTTTAAAATGGATTTGGAGCATGGAGACGATTATCTCGGGATTGCAAGATAACCAAACAAAACTTTTAGTGGATTTCTACTTATTTTATTAAATATCATCTCCACCAAACAGGACAAGCTTGCATCTGTTATAGTTTTGGAGAAAAATGTGTTCATTTCATGTATGCGCGAAATGCCTTAAAAATGGCTTTAAAATGGATTTGGAGCATGGAGACGATTATCTCGGGATTGCAAGATAACCAAACAAAACTTTTAGTGGATTTCTACTTATTTTATTAAATATCATCTCCACCAAACAGGACAAGCTTGCATCTGTTATAGTTTTGGAGAAAAATGTGTTCATTTCATGTATGCGCGAAATGCCTTAAAAATGGCTTTAAAATGGATTTGGAGCATGGAGACGATTATCTCGGGATTGCAAGATAACCAAACAAAACTTTTAGTGGATTTCTACTTATTTTATTAAATATCATCTCCACCAAACAGGACAAGCTTGCATCTGTTATAGTTTTGGAGAAAAATGTGTTCATTTCATGTATGCGCGAAATGCCTTAAAAATGGCTTTAAAATGGATTTGGAGCATGGAGACGATTATCTCGGGATTGCAAGATAACCAAACAAAACTTTTAGTGGATTTCTACTTATTTTATTAAATATCATCTCCACCAAACAGGACAAGCTTGCATCTGTTATAGTTTTGGAGAAAAATGTGTTCATTTCATGTATGCGCGAAATGCCTTAAAAATGGCTTTAAAATGGATTTGGAGCATGGAGACGATTATCTCGGGATTGCAAGATAACCAAACAAAACTTTTAGTGGATTTCTACTTATTTTATTAAATATCATCTCCACCAAACAGGACAAGCTTGCATCTGTTATAGTTTTGGAGAAAAATGTGTTCATTTCATGTATGCGCGAAATGCCTTAAAAATGGCTTTAAAATGGATTTGGAGCATGGAGACGATTATCTCGGGATTGCAAGATAACCAAACAAAACTTTTAGTGGATTTCTACTTATTTTATTAAATATCATCTCCACCAAACAGGACAAGCTTGCATCTGTTATAGTTTTGGAGAAAAATGTGTTCATTTCATGTATGCGCGAAATGCCTTAAAAATGGCTTTAAAATGGATTTGGAGCATGGAGACGATTATCTCGGGATTGCAAGATAACCAAACAAAACTTTTAGTGGATTTCTACTTATTTTATTAAATATCATCTCCACCAAACAGGACAAGCTTGCATCTGTTATAGTTTTGGAGAAAAATGTGTTCATTTCATGTATGCGCGAAATGCCTTAAAAATGGCTTTAAAATGGATTTGGAGCATGGAGACGATTATCTCGGGATTGCAAGATAACCAAACAAAACTTTTAGTGGATTTCTACTTATTTTATTAAATATCATCTCCACCAAACAGGACAAGCTTGCATCTGTTATAGTTTTGGAGAAAAATGTGTTCATTTCATGTATGCGCGAAATGCCTTAAAAATGGCTTTAAAATGGATTTGGAGCATGGAGACGATTATCTCGGGATTGCAAGATAACCAAACAAAACTTTTAGTGGATTTCTACTTATTTTATTAAATATCATCTCCACCAAACAGGACAAGCTTGCATCTGTTATAGTTTTGGAGAAAAATGTGTTCATTTCATGTATGCGCGAAATGCCTTAAAAATGGCTTTAAAATGGATTTGGAGCATGGAGACGATTATCTCGGGATTGCAAGATAACCAAACAAAACTTTTAGTGGATTTCTACTTATTTTATTAAATATCATCTCCACCAAACAGGACAAGCTTGCATCTGTTATAGTTTTGGAGAAAAATGTGTTCATTTCATGTATGCGCGAAATGCCTTAAAAATGGCTTTAAAATGGATTTGGAGCATGGAGACGATTATCTCGGGATTGCAAGATAACCAAACAAAACTTTTAGTGGATTTCTACTTATTTTATTAAATATCATCTCCACCAAACAGGACAAGCTTGCATCTGTTATAGTTTTGGAGAAAAATGTGTTCATTTCATGTATGCGCGAAATGCCTTAAAAATGGCTTTAAAATGGATTTGGAGCATGGAGACGATTATCTCGGGATTGCAAGATAACCAAACAAAACTTTTAGTGGATTTCTACTTATTTTATTAAATATCATCTCCACCAAACAGGACAAGCTTGCATCTGTTATAGTTTTGGAGAAAAATGTGTTCATTTCATGTATGCGCGAAATGCCTTAAAAATGGCTTTAAAATGGATTTGGAGCATGGAGACGATTATCTCGGGATTGCAAGATAACCAAACAAAACTTTTAGTGGATTTCTACTTATTTTATTAAATATCATCTCCACCAAACAGGACAAGCTTGCATCTGTTATAGTTTTGGAGAAAAATGTGTTCATTTCATGTATGCGCGAAATGCCTTAAAAATGGCTTTAAAATGGATTTGGAGCATGGAGACGATTATCTCGGGATTGCAAGATAACCAAACAAAACTTTTAGTGGATTTCTACTTATTTTATTAAATATCATCTCCACCAAACAGGACAAGCTTGCATCTGTTATAGTTTTGGAGAAAAATGTGTTCATTTCATGTATGCGCGAAATGCCTTAAAAATGGCTTTAAAATGGATTTGGAGCATGGAGACGATTATCTCGGGATTGCAAGATAACCAAACAAAACTTTTAGTGGATTTCTACTTATTTTATTAAATATCATCTCCACCAAACAGGACAAGCTTGCATCTGTTATAGTTTTGGAGAAAAATGTGTTCATTTCATGTATGCGCGAAATGCCTTAAAAATGGCTTTAAAATGGATTTGGAGCATGGAGACGATTATCTCGGGATTGCAAGATAACCAAACAAAACTTTTAGTGGATTTCTACTTATTTTATTAAATATCATCTCCACCAAACAGGACAAGCTTGCATCTGTTATAGTTTTGGAGAAAAATGTGTTCATTTCATGTATGCGCGAAATGCCTTAAAAATGGCTTTAAAATGGATTTGGAGCATGGAGACGATTATCTCGGGATTGCAAGATAACCAAACAAAACTTTTAGTGGATTTCTACTTATTTTATTAAATATCATCTCCACCAAACAGGACAAGCTTGCATCTGTTATAGTTTTGGAGAAAAATGTGTTCATTTCATGTATGCGCGAAATGCCTTAAAAATGGCTTTAAAATGGATTTGGAGCATGGAGACGATTATCTCGGGATTGCAAGATAACCAAACAAAACTTTTAGTGGATTTCTACTTATTTTATTAAATATCATCTCCACCAAACAGGACAAGCTTGCATCTGTTATAGTTTTGGAGAAAAATGTGTTCATTTCATGTATGCGCGAAATGCCTTAAAAATGGCTTTAAAATGGATTTGGAGCATGGAGACGATTATCTCGGGATTGCAAGATAACCAAACAAAACTTTTAGTGGATTTCTACTTATTTTATTAAATATCATCTCCACCAAACAGGACAAGCTTGCATCTGTTATAGTTTTGGAGAAAAATGTGTTCATTTCATGTATGCGCGAAATGCCTTAAAAATGGCTTTAAAATGGATTTGGAGCATGGAGACGATTATCTCGGGATTGCAAGATAACCAAACAAAACTTTTAGTGGATTTCTACTTATTTTATTAAATATCATCTCCACCAAACAGGACAAGCTTGCATCTGTTATAGTTTTGGAGAAAAATGTGTTCATTTCATGTATGCGCGAAATGCCTTAAAAATGGCTTTAAAATGGATTTGGAGCATGGAGACGATTATCTCGGGATTGCAAGATAACCAAACAAAACTTTTAGTGGATTTCTACTTATTTTATTAAATATCATCTCCACCAAACAGGACAAGCTTGCATCTGTTATAGTTTTGGAGAAAAATGTGTTCATTTCATGTATGCGCGAAATGCCTTAAAAATGGCTTTAAAATGGATTTGGAGCATGGAGACGATTATCTCGGGATTGCAAGATAACCAAACAAAACTTTTAGTGGATTTCTACTTATTTTATTAAATATCATCTCCACCAAACAGGACAAGCTTGCATCTGTTATAGTTTTGGAGAAAAATGTGTTCATTTCATGTATGCGCGAAATGCCTTAAAAATGGCTTTAAAATGGATTTGGAGCATGGAGACGATTATCTCGGGATTGCAAGATAACCAAACAAAACTTTTAGTGGATTTCTACTTATTTTATTAAATATCATCTCCACCAAACAGGACAAGCTTGCATCTGTTATAGTTTTGGAGAAAAATGTGTTCATTTCATGTATGCGCGAAATGCCTTAAAAATGGCTTTAAAATGGATTTGGAGCATGGAGACGATTATCTCGGGATTGCAAGATAACCAAACAAAACTTTTAGTGGATTTCTACTTATTTTATTAAATATCATCTCCACCAAACAGGACAAGCTTGCATCTGTTATAGTTTTGGAGAAAAATGTGTTCATTTCATGTATGCGCGAAATGCCTTAAAAATGGCTTTAAAATGGATTTGGAGCATGGAGACGATTATCTCGGGATTGCAAGATAACCAAACAAAACTTTTAGTGGATTTCTACTTATTTTATTAAATATCATCTCCACCAAACAGGACAAGCTTGCATCTGTTATAGTTTTGGAGAAAAATGTGTTCATTTCATGTATGCGCGAAATGCCTTAAAAATGGCTTTAAAATGGATTTGGAGCATGGAGACGATTATCTCGGGATTGCAAGATAACCAAACAAAACTTTTAGTGGATTTCTACTTATTTTATTAAATATCATCTCCACCAAACAGGACAAGCTTGCATCTGTTATAGTTTTGGAGAAAAATGTGTTCATTTCATGTATGCGCGAAATGCCTTAAAAATGGCTTTAAAATGATTTGGAGCATGGAGAGACGATTATCTCGGGATTGCAAGATAACCAAACAAAACTTTTAGTGGATTTCTACTTATTTTATTAAATATCATCTCCACCAAACAGGACAAGCTTGCATCTGTTATAGTTTTGGAGAAAAATGTGTTCATTTCATGTATGCGCGAAATGCCTTAAAAATGGCTTTAAAATGGATTTGGAGCATGGAGACGATTATCTCGGGATTGCAAGATAACCAAACAAAACTTTTAGTGGATTTCTACTTATTTTATTAAATATCATCTCCACCAAACAGGACAAGCTTGCATCTGTTATAGTTTTGGAGAAAAATGTGTTCATTTCATGTATGCGCGAAATGCCTTAAAAATGGCTTTAAAATGGATTTGGAGCATGGAGACGATTATCTCGGGATTGCAATATAACCAAACAAAACTTTTAGTGGATTTCTACTTATTTTATTAAATATCATCTCCACCAAACAGGACAAGCTTGCATCTGTTATAGTTTTGGAGAAAAATGTGTTCATTTCATGTATGCGCGAAATGCCTTAAAAATGGCTTTAAAATGGATTTGGAGCATGGAGACGATTATCTCGGGATTGCAAGATAACCAAACAAAACTTTTAGTGGATTTCTACTTATTTTATTAAATATCATCTCCACCAAACAGGACAAGCTTGCATCTGTTATAGTTTTGGAGAAAAATGTGTTCATTTCATGTATGCGCGAAATGCCTTAAAAATGGCTTTAAAATGGATTTGGAGCATGGAGACGATTATCTCGGGATTGCAAGATAACCAAACAAAACTTTTAGTGGATTTCTACTTATTTTATTAAATATCATCTCCACCAAACAGGACAAGCTTGCATCTGTTATAGTTTTGGAGAAAAATGTGTTCATTTCATGTATGCGCGAAATGCCTTAAAAATGGCTTTAAAATGGATTTGGAGCATGGAGACGATTATCTCGGGATTGCAATATAACCAAACAAAACGTTTAGTGGATTTCTACTTATTTTATTAAATATCATCTCCACCAAACAGGACAAGCTTGCATCTGTTATAGTTTTGGAGAAAAATGTGTTCATTTCATGTATGCGCGAAATGCCTTAAAAATGGCTTTAAAATGGATTTGGAGCATGGAGACGATTATCTCGGGATTGCAAGATAACCAAACAAAACTTTTAGTGGATTTCTACTTATTTTATTAAATATCATCTCCACCAAACAGGACAAGCTTGCATCTGTTATAGTTTTGGAGAAAAATGTGTTCATTTCATGTATGCGCGAAATGCCTTAAAAATGGCTTTAAAATGGATTTGGAGCATGGAGACGATTATCTCGGGATTGCAAGATAACCAAACAAAACTTTTAGTGGATTTCTACTTATTTTATTAAATATCATCTCCACCAAACAGGACAAGCTTGCATCTGTTATAGTTTTGGAGAAAAATGTGTTCATTTCATGTATGCGCGAAATGCCTTAAAAATGGCTTTAAAATGGATTTGGAGCATGGAGACGATTATCTCGGGATTGCAATATAACCAAACAAAACGTTTAGTGGATTTTTACTTATTTTATTAAATATCATCTCCACCAAACAGGACAAGCTTGCATCTGTTATAGTTTTGGAGAAAAATGTGTTCATTTCATGTATGCGCGAAATGCCTTAAAAATGGCTTTAAAATGGATTTGGAGCATGGAGACGATTATCTCGGGATTGCAAGATAACCAAACAAAACTTTTAGTGGATTTCTACTTATTTTATTAAATATCATCTCCACCAAACAGGACAAGCTTGCATCTGTTATAGTTTTGGAGAAAAATGTGTTCATTTCATGTATGCGCGAAATGCCTTAAAAATGGCTTTAAAATGGATTTGGAGCATGGAGACGATTATCTCGGGATTGCAAGATAACCAAACAAAACTTTTAGTGGATTTCTACTTATTTTATTAAATATCATCTCCACCAAACAGGACAAGCTTGCATCTGTTATAGTTTTGGAGAAAAATGTGTTCATTTCATGTATGCGCGAAATGCCTTAAAAATGGCTTTAAAATGGATTTGGAGCATGGAGACGATTATCTCGGGATTGCAAGATAACCAAACAAAACTTTTAGTGGATTTCTACTTATTTTATTAAATATCATCTCCACCAAACAGGACAAGCTTGCATCTGTTATAGTTTTGGAGAAAAATGTGTTCATTTCATGTATGCGCGAAATGCCTTAAAAATGGCTTTAAAATGGATTTGGAGCATGGAGACGATTATCTCGGGATTGCAAGATAACCAAACAAAACTTTTAGTGGATTTCTACTTATTTTATTAAATATCATCTCCACCAAACAGGACAAGCTTGCATCTGTTATAGTTTTGGAGAAAAATGTGTTCATTTCATGTATGCGCGAAATGCCTTAAAAATGGCTTTAAAATGGATTTGGAGCATGGAGACGATTATCTCGGGATTGCAAGATAACCAAACAAAACTTTTAGTGGATTTCTACTTATTTTATTAAATATCATCTCCACCAAACAGGACAAGCTTGCATCTGTTATAGTTTTGGAGAAAAATGTGTTCATTTCATGTATGCGCGAAATGCCTTAAAAATGGCTTTAAAATGGATTTGGAGCATGGAGACGATTATCTCGGGATTGCAAGATAACCAAACAAAACTTTTAGTGGATTTCTACTTATTTTATTAAATATCATCTCCACCAAACAGGACAAGCTTGCATCTGTTATAGTTTTGGAGAAAAATGTGTTCATTTCATGTATGCGCGAAATGCCTTAAAAATGGCTTTAAAATGGATTTGGAGCATGGAGACGATTATCTCGGGATTGCAAGATAACCAAACAAAACTTTTAGTGGATTTCTACTTATTTTATTAAATATCATCTCCACCAAACAGGACAAGCTTGCATCTGTTATAGTTTTGGAGAAAAATGTGTTCATTTCATGTATGCGCGAAATGCCTTAAAAATGGCTTTAAAATGGATTTGGAGCATGGAGACGATTATCTCGGGATTGCAAGATAACCAAACAAAACTTTTAGTGGATTTCTACTTATTTTATTAAATATCATCTCCACCAAACAGGACAAGCTTGCATCTGTTATAGTTTTGGAGAAAAATGTGTTCATTTCATGTATGCGCGAAATGCCTTAAAAATGGCTTTAAAATGGATTTGGAGCATGGAGACGATTATCTCGGGATTGCAAGATAACCAAACAAAACTTTTAGTGGATTTCTACTTATTTTATTAAATATCATCTCCACCAAACAGGACAAGCTTGCATCTGTTATAGTTTTGGAGAAAAATGTGTTCATTTCATGTATGCGCGAAATGCCTTAAAAATGGCTTTAAAATGGATTTGGAGCATGGAGACGATTATCTCGGGATTGCAAGATAACCAAACAAAACTTTTAGTGGATTTCTACTTATTTTATTAAATATCATCTCCACCAAACAGGACAAGCTTGCATCTGTTATAGTTTTGGAGAAAAATGTGTTCATTTCATGTATGCGCGAAATGCCTTAAAAATGGCTTTAAAATGGATTTGGAGCATGGAGACGATTATCTCGGGATTGCAAGATAACCAAACAAAACTTTTAGTGGATTTCTACTTATTTTATTAAATATCATCTCCACCAAACAGGACAAGCTTGCATCTGTTATAGTTTTGGAGAAAAATGTGTTCATTTCATGTATGCGCGAAATGCCTTAAAAATGGCTTTAAAATGGATTTGGAGCATGGAGACGATTATCTCGGGATTGCAAGATAACCAAACAAAACTTTTAGTGGATTTCTACTTATTTTATTAAATATCATCTCCACCAAACAGGACAAGCTTGCATCTGTTATAGTTTTGGAGAAAAATGTGTTCATTTCATGTATGCGCGAAATGCCTTAAAAATGGCTTTAAAATGGATTTGGAGCATGGAGACGATTATCTCGGGATTGCAAGATAACCAAACAAAACTTTTAGTGGATTTCTACTTATTTTATTAAATATCATCTCCACCAAACAGGACAAGCTTGCATCTGTTATAGTTTTGGAGAAAAATGTGTTCATTTCATGTATGCGCGAAATGCCTTAAAAATGGCTTTAAAATGGATTTGGAGCATGGAGACGATTATCTCGGGATTGCAAGATAACCAAACAAAACTTTTAGTGGATTTCTACTTATTTTATTAAATATCATCTCCACCAAACAGGACAAGCTTGCATCTGTTATAGTTTTGGAGAAAAATGTGTTCATTTCATGTATGCGCGAAATGCCTTAAAAATGGCTTTAAAATGGATTTGGAGCATGGAGACGATTATCTCGGGATTGCAAGATAACCAAACAAAACTTTTAGTGGATTTCTACTTATTTTATTAAATATCATCTCCACCAAACAGGACAAGCTTGCATCTGTTATAGTTTTGGAGAAAAATGTGTTCATTTCATGTATGCGCGAAATGCCTTAAAAATGGCTTTAAAATGGATTTGGAGCATGGAGACGATTATCTCGGGATTGCAAGATAACCAAACAAAACTTTTAGTGGATTTCTACTTATTTTATTAAATATCATCTCCACCAAACAGGACAAGCTTGCATCTGTTATAGTTTTGGAGAAAAATGTGTTCATTTCATGTATGCGCGAAATGCCTTAAAAATGGCTTTAAAATGGATTTGGAGCATGGAGACGATTATCTCGGGATTGCAAGATAACCAAACAAAACTTTTAGTGGATTTCTACTTATTTTATTAAATATCATCTCCACCAAACAGGACAAGCTTGCATCTGTTATAGTTTTGGAGAAAAATGTGTTCATTTCATGTATGCGCGAAATGCCTTAAAAATGGCTTTAAAATGGATTTGGAGCATGGAGACGATTATCTCGGGATTGCAAGATAACCAAACAAAACTTTTAGTGGATTTCTACTTATTTTATTAAATATCATCTCCACCAAACAGGACAAGCTTGCATCTGTTATAGTTTTGGAGAAAA
Organism: Anomaloglossus baeobatrachus; assembly: GCF_048569485.1. Classification (NCBI taxonomy): domain Eukaryota; kingdom Metazoa; phylum Chordata; class Amphibia; order Anura; family Aromobatidae; genus Anomaloglossus; species Anomaloglossus baeobatrachus. The sequence goes on along the minus strand of NW_027444787.1, from coordinate 189,184 downwards.
ATGTGTTCATTTCATGTATGCGCGAAATGCCTTAAAAATGGCTTTAAAATGGATTTGGAGCATGGAGACGATTATCTCGGGATTGCAAGATAACCAAACAAAACTTTTAGTGGATTTCTACTTATTTTATTAAATATCATCTCCACCAAACAGGACAAGCTTGCATCTGTTATAGTTTTGGAGAAAAATGTGTTCATTTCATGTATGCGCGAAATGCCTTAAAAATGGCTTTAAAATGGATTTGGAGCATGGAGACGATTATCTCGGGATTGCAAGATAACCAAACAAAACTTTTAGTGGATTTCTACTTATTTTATTAAATATCATCTCCACCAAACAGGACAAGCTTGCATCTGTTATAGTTTTGGAGAAAAATGTGTTCATTTCATGTATGCGCGAAATGCCTTAAAAATGGCTTTAAAATGGATTTGGAGCATGGAGACGATTATCTCGGGATTGCAAGATAACCAAACAAAACTTTTAGTGGATTTCTACTTATTTTATTAAATATCATCTCCACCAAACAGGACAAGCTTGCATCTGTTATAGTTTTGGAGAAAAATGTGTTCATTTCATGTATGCGCGAAATGCCTTAAAAATGGCTTTAAAATGGATTTGGAGCATGGAGACGATTATCTCGGGATTGCAAGATAACCAAACAAAACTTTTAGTGGATTTCTACTTATTTTATTAAATATCATCTCCACCAAACAGGACAAGCTTGCATCTGTTATAGTTTTGGAGAAAAATGTGTTCATTTCATGTATGCGCGAAATGCCTTAAAAATGGCTTTAAAATGGATTTGGAGCATGGAGACGATTATCTCGGGATTGCAAGATAACCAAACAAAACTTTTAGTGGATTTCTACTTATTTTATTAAATATCATCTCCACCAAACAGGACAAGCTTGCATCTGTTATAGTTTTGGAGAAAAATGTGTTCATTTCATGTATGCGCGAAATGCCTTAAAAATGGCTTTAAAATGGATTTGGAGCATGGAGACGATTATCTCGGGATTGCAAGATAACCAAACAAAACTTTTAGTGGATTTCTACTTATTTTATTAAATATCATCTCCACCAAACAGGACAAGCTTGCATCTGTTATAGTTTTGGAGAAAAATGTGTTCATTTCATGTATGCGCGAAATGCCTTAAAAATGGCTTTAAAATGGATTTGGAGCATGGAGACGATTATCTCGGGATTGCAAGATAACCAAACAAAACTTTTAGTGGATTTCTACTTATTTTATTAAATATCATCTCCACCAAACAGGACAAGCTTGCATCTGTTATAGTTTTGGAGAAAAATGTGTTCATTTCATGTATGCGCGAAATGCCTTAAAAATGGCTTTAAAATGGATTTGGAGCATGGAGACGATTATCTCGGGATTGCAAGATAACCAAACAAAACTTTTAGTGGATTTCTACTTATTTTATTAAATATCATCTCCACCAAACAGGACAAGCTTGCATCTGTTATAGTTTTGGAGAAAAATGTGTTCATTTCATGTATGCGCGAAATGCCTTAAAAATGGCTTTAAAATGGATTTGGAGCATGGAGACGATTATCTCGGGATTGCAAGATAACCAAACAAAACTTTTAGTGGATTTCTACTTATTTTATTAAATATCATCTCCACCAAACAGGACAAGCTTGCATCTGTTATAGTTTTGGAGAAAAATGTGTTCATTTCATGTATGCGCGAAATGCCTTAAAAATGGCTTTAAAATGGATTTGGAGCATGGAGACGATTATCTCGGGATTGCAAGATAACCAAACAAAACTTTTAGTGGATTTCTACTTATTTTATTAAATATCATCTCCACCAAACAGGACAAGCTTGCATCTGTTATAGTTTTGGAGAAAAATGTGTTCATTTCATGTATGCGCGAAATGCCTTAAAAATGGCTTTAAAATGGATTTGGAGCATGGAGACGATTATCTCGGGATTGCAAGATAACCAAACAAAACTTTTAGTGGATTTCTACTTATTTTATTAAATATCATCTCCACCAAACAGGACAAGCTTGCATCTGTTATAGTTTTGGAGAAAAATGTGTTCATTTCATGTATGCGCGAAATGCCTTAAAAATGGCTTTAAAATGGATTTGGAGCATGGAGACGATTATCTCGGGATTGCAAGATAACCAAACAAAACTTTTAGTGGATTTCTACTTATTTTATTAAATATCATCTCCACCAAACAGGACAAGCTTGCATCTGTTATAGTTTTGGAGAAAAATGTGTTCATTTCATGTATGCGCGAAATGCCTTAAAAATGGCTTTAAAATGGATTTGGAGCATGGAGACGATTATCTCGGGATTGCAAGATAACCAAACAAAACTTTTAGTGGATTTCTACTTATTTTATTAAATATCATCTCCACCAAACAGGACAAGCTTGCATCTGTTATAGTTTTGGAGAAAAATGTGTTCATTTCATGTATGCGCGAAATGCCTTAAAAATGGCTTTAAAATGGATTTGGAGCATGGAGACGATTATCTCGGGATTGCAAGATAACCAAACAAAACTTTTAGTGGATTTCTACTTATTTTATTAAATATCATCTCCACCAAACAGGACAAGCTTGCATCTGTTATAGTTTTGGAGAAAAATGTGTTCATTTCATGTATGCGCGAAATGCCTTAAAAATGGCTTTAAAATGGATTTGGAGCATGGAGACGATTATCTCGGGATTGCAAGATAACCAAACAAAACTTTTAGTGGATTTCTACTTATTTTATTAAATATCATCTCCACCAAACAGGACAAGCTTGCATCTGTTATAGTTTTGGAGAAAAATGTGTTCATTTCATGTATGCGCGAAATGCCTTAAAAATGGCTTTAAAATGGATTTGGAGCATGGAGACGATTATCTCGGGATTGCAAGATAACCAAACAAAACTTTTAGTGGATTTCTACTTATTTTATTAAATATCATCTCCACCAAACAGGACAAGCTTGCATCTGTTATAGTTTTGGAGAAAAATGTGTTCATTTCATGTATGCGCGAAATGCCTTAAAAATGGCTTTAAAATGGATTTGGAGCATGGAGACGATTATCTCGGGATTGCAAGATAACCAAACAAAACTTTTAGTGGATTTCTACTTATTTTATTAAATATCATCTCCACCAAACAGGACAAGCTTGCATCTGTTATAGTTTTGGAGAAAAATGTGTTCATTTCATGTATGCGCGAAATGCCTTAAAAATGGCTTTAAAATGGATTTGGAGCATGGAGACGATTATCTCGGGATTGCAAGATAACCAAACAAAACTTTTAGTGGATTTCTACTTATTTTATTAAATATCATCTCCACCAAACAGGACAAGCTTGCATCTGTTATAGTTTTGGAGAAAAATGTGTTCATTTCATGTATGCGCGAAATGCCTTAAAAATGGCTTTAAAATGGATTTGGAGCATGGAGACGATTATCTCGGGATTGCAAGATAACCAAACAAAACTTTTAGTGGATTTCTACTTATTTTATTAAATATCATCTCCACCAAACAGGACAAGCTTGCATCTGTTATAGTTTTGGAGAAAAATGTGTTCATTTCATGTATGCGCGAAATGCCTTAAAAATGGCTTTAAAATGGATTTGGAGCATGGAGACGATTATCTCGGGATTGCAAGATAACCAAACAAAACTTTTAGTGGATTTCTACTTATTTTATTAAATATCATCTCCACCAAACAGGACAAGCTTGCATCTGTTATAGTTTTGGAGAAAAATGTGTTCATTTCATGTATGCGCGAAATGCCTTAAAAATGGCTTTAAAATGGATTTGGAGCATGGAGACGATTATCTCGGGATTGCAAGATAACCAAACAAAACTTTTAGTGGATTTCTACTTATTTTATTAAATATCATCTCCACCAAACAGGACAAGCTTGCATCTGTTATAGTTTTGGAGAAAAATGTGTTCATTTCATGTATGCGCGAAATGCCTTAAAAATGGCTTTAAAATGGATTTGGAGCATGGAGACGATTATCTCGGGATTGCAAGATAACCAAACAAAACTTTTAGTGGATTTCTACTTATTTTATTAAATATCATCTCCACCAAACAGGACAAGCTTGCATCTGTTATAGTTTTGGAGAAAAATGTGTTCATTTCATGTATGCGCGAAATGCCTTAAAAATGGCTTTAAAATGGATTTGGAGCATGGAGACGATTATCTCGGGATTGCAAGATAACCAAACAAAACTTTTAGTGGATTTCTACTTATTTTATTAAATATCATCTCCACCAAACAGGACAAGCTTGCATCTGTTATAGTTTTGGAGAAAAATGTGTTCATTTCATGTATGCGCGAAATGCCTTAAAAATGGCTTTAAAATGGATTTGGAGCATGGAGACGATTATCTCGGGATTGCAAGATAACCAAACAAAACTTTTAGTGGATTTCTACTTATTTTATTAAATATCATCTCCACCAAACAGGACAAGCTTGCATCTGTTATAGTTTTGGAGAAAAATGTGTTCATTTCATGTATGCGCGAAATGCCTTAAAAATGGCTTTAAAATGGATTTGGAGCATGGAGACGATTATCTCGGGATTGCAAGATAACCAAACAAAACTTTTAGTGGATTTCTACTTATTTTATTAAATATCATCTCCACCAAACAGGACAAGCTTGCATCTGTTATAGTTTTGGAGAAAAATGTGTTCATTTCATGTATGCGCGAAATGCCTTAAAAATGGCTTTAAAATGGATTTGGAGCATGGAGACGATTATCTCGGGATTGCAAGATAACCAAACAAAACTTTTAGTGGATTTCTACTTATTTTATTAAATATCATCTCCACCAAACAGGACAAGCTTGCATCTGTTATAGTTTTGGAGAAAAATGTGTTCATTTCATGTATGCGCGAAATGCCTTAAAAATGGCTTTAAAATGGATTTGGAGCATGGAGACGATTATCTCGGGATTGCAAGATAACCAAACAAAACTTTTAGTGGATTTCTACTTATTTTATTAAATATCATCTCCACCAAACAGGACAAGCTTGCATCTGTTATAGTTTTGGAGAAAAATGTGTTCATTTCATGTATGCGCGAAATGCCTTAAAAATGGCTTTAAAATGGATTTGGAGCATGGAGACGATTATCTCGGGATTGCAAGATAACCAAACAAAACTTTTAGTGGATTTCTACTTATTTTATTAAATATCATCTCCACCAAACAGGACAAGCTTGCATCTGTTATAGTTTTGGAGAAAAATGTGTTCATTTCATGTATGCGCGAAATGCCTTAAAAATGGCTTTAAAATGGATTTGGAGCATGGAGACGATTATCTCGGGATTGCAAGATAACCAAACAAAACTTTTAGTGGATTTCTACTTATTTTATTAAATATCATCTCCACCAAACAGGACAAGCTCTGCATCTGTTATAGTTTTGGAGAAAAATGTGTTCATTTCATGTATGCGCGAAATGCCTTAAAAATGGCTTTAAAATGGATTTGGAGCATGGAGACGATTATCTCGGGATTGCAAGATAACCAAACAAAACTTTTAGTGGATTTCTACTTATTTTATTAAATATCATCTCCACCAAACAGGACAAGCTTGCATCTGTTATAGTTTTGGAGAAAAATGTGTTCATTTCATGTATGCGCGAAATGCCTTAAAAATGGCTTTAAAATGGATTTGGAGCATGGAGACGATTATCTCGGGATTGCAAGATAACCAAACAAAACTTTTAGTGGATTTCTACTTATTTTATTAAATATCATCTCCACCAAACAGGACAAGCTTGCATCTGTTATAGTTTTGGAGAAAAATGTGTTCATTTCATGTATGCGCGAAATGCCTTAAAAATGGCTTTAAAATGGATTTGGAGCATGGAGACGATTATCTCGGGATTGCAAGATAACCAAACAAAACTTTTAGTGGATTTCTACTTATTTTATTAAATATCATCTCCACCAAACAGGACAAGCTTGCATCTGTTATAGTTTTGGAGAAAAATGTGTTCATTTCATGTATGCGCGAAATGCCTTAAAAATGGCTTTAAAATGGATTTGGAGCATGGAGACGATTATCTCGGGATTGCAAGATAACCAAACAAAACTTTTAGTGGATTTCTACTTATTTTATTAAATATCATCTCCACCAAACAGGACAAGCTTGCATCTGTTATAGTTTTGGAGAAAAATGTGTTCATTTCATGTATGCGCGAAATGCCTTAAAAATGGCTTTAAAATGGATTTGGAGCATGGAGACGATTATCTCGGGATTGCAAGATAACCAAACAAAACTTTTAGTGGATTTCTACTTATTTTATTAAATATCATCTCCACCAAACAGGACAAGCTTGCATCTGTTATAGTTTTGGAGAAAAATGTGTTCATTTCATGTATGCGCGAAATGCCTTAAAAATGGCTTTAAAATGGATTTGGAGCATGGAGACGATTATCTCGGGATTGCAAGATAACCAAACAAAACTTTTAGTGGATTTCTACTTATTTTATTAAATATCATCTCCACCAAACAGGACAAGCTTGCATCTGTTATAGTTTTGGAGAAAAATGTGTTCATTTCATGTATGCGCGAAATGCCTTAAAAATGGCTTTAAAATGGATTTGGAGCATGGAGACGATTATCTCGGGATTGCAAGATAACCAAACAAAACTTTTAGTGGATTTCTACTTATTTTATTAAATATCATCTCCACCAAACAGGACAAGCTTGCATCTGTTATAGTTTTGGAGAAAAATGTGTTCATTTCATGTATGCGCGAAATGCCTTAAAAATGGCTTTAAAATGGATTTGGAGCATGGAGACGATTATCTCGGGATTGCAAGATAACCAAACAAAACTTTTAGTGGATTTCTACTTATTTTATTAAATATCATCTCCACCAAACAGGACAAGCTTGCATCTGTTATAGTTTTGGAGAAAAATGTGTTCATTTCATGTATGCGCGAAATGCCTTAAAAATGGCTTTAAAATGGATTTGGAGCATGGAGACGATTATCTCGGGATTGCAAGATAACCAAACAAAACTTTTAGTGGATTTCTACTTATTTTATTAAATATCATCTCCACCAAACAGGACAAGCTTGCATCTGTTATAGTTTTGGAGAAAAATGTGTTCATTTCATGTATGCGCGAAATGCCTTAAAAATGGCTTTAAAATGGATTTGGAGCATGGAGACGATTATCTCGGGATTGCAAGATAACCAAACAAAACTTTTAGTGGATTTCTACTTATTTTATTAAATATCATCTCCACCAAACAGGACAAGCTTGCATCTGTTATAGTTTTGGAGAAAAATGTGTTCATTTCATGTATGCGCGAAATGCCTTAAAAATGGCTTTAAAATGGATTTGGAGCATGGAGACGATTATCTCGGGATTGCAAGATAACCAAACAAAACTTTTAGTGGATTTCTACTTATTTTATTAAATATCATCTCCACCAAACAGGACAAGCTTGCATCTGTTATAGTTTTGGAGAAAAATGTGTTCATTTCATGTATGCGCGAAATGCCTTAAAAATGGCTTTAAAATGGATTTGGAGCATGGAGACGATTATCTCGGGATTGCAAGATAACCAAACAAAACTTTTAGTGGATTTCTACTTATTTTATTAAATATCATCTCCACCAAACAGGACAAGCTTGCATCTGTTATAGTTTTGGAGAAAAATGTGTTCATTTCATGTATGCGCGAAATGCCTTAAAAATGGCTTTAAAATGGATTTGGAGCATGGAGACGATTATCTCGGGATTGCAAGATAACCAAACAAAACTTTTAGTGGATTTCTACTTATTTTATTAAATATCATCTCCACCAAACAGGACAAGCTTGCATCTGTTATAGTTTTGGAGAAAAATGTGTTCATTTCATGTATGCGCGAAATGCCTTAAAAATGGCTTTAAAATGGATTTGGAGCATGGAGACGATTATCTCGGGATTGCAAGATAACCAAACAAAACTTTTAGTGGATTTCTACTTATTTTATTAAATATCATCTCCACCAAACAGGACAAGCTTGCATCTGTTATAGTTTTGGAGAAAAATGTGTTCATTTCATGTATGCGCGAAATGCCTTAAAAATGGCTTTAAAATGGATTTGGAGCATGGAGACGATTATCTCGGGATTGCAAGATAACCAAACAAAACTTTTAGTGGATTTCTACTTATTTTATTAAATATCATCTCCACCAAACAGGACAAGCTTGCATCTGTTATAGTTTTGGAGAAAAATGTGTTCATTTCATGTATGCGCGAAATGCCTTAAAAATGGCTTTAAAATGGATTTGGAGCATGGAGACGATTATCTCGGGATTGCAAGATAACCAAACAAAACTTTTAGTGGATTTCTACTTATTTTATTAAATATCATCTCCACCAAACAGGACAAGCTTGCATCTGTTATAGTTTTGGAGAAAAATGTGTTCATTTCATGTATGCGCGAAATGCCTTAAAAATGGCTTTAAAATGGATTTGGAGCATGGAGACGATTATCTCGGGATTGCAAGATAACCAAACAAAACTTTTAGTGGATTTCTACTTATTTTATTAAATATCATCTCCACCAAACAGGACAAGCTTGCATCTGTTATAGTTTTGGAGAAAAATGTGTTCATTTCATGTATGCGCGAAATGCCTTAAAAATGGCTTTAAAATGGATTTGGAGCATGGAGACGATTATCTCGGGATTGCAAGATAACCAAACAAAACTTTTAGTGGATTTCTACTTATTTTATTAAATATCATCTCCACCAAACAGGACAAGCTTGCATCTGTTATAGTTTTGGAGAAAAATGTGTTCATTTCATGTATGCGCGAAATGCCTTAAAAATGGCTTTAAAATGGATTTGGAGCATGGAGACGATTATCTCGGGATTGCAAGATAACCAAACAAAACTTTTAGTGGATTTCTACTTATTTTATTAAATATCATCTCCACCAAACAGGACAAGCTTGCATCTGTTATAGTTTTGGAGAAAAATGTGTTCATTTCATGTATGCGCGAAATGCCTTAAAAATGGCTTTAAAATGGATTTGGAGCATGGAGACGATTATCTCGGGATTGCAAGATAACCAAACAAAACTTTTAGTGGATTTCTACTTATTTTATTAAATATCATCTCCACCAAACAGGACAAGCTTGCATCTGTTATAGTTTTGGAGAAAAATGTGTTCATTTCATGTATGCGCGAAATGCCTTAAAAATGGCTTTAAAATGGATTTGGAGCATGGAGACGATTATCTCGGGATTGCAAGATAACCAAACAAAACTTTTAGTGGATTTCTACTTATTTTATTAAATATCATCTCCACCAAACAGGACAAGCTTGCATCTGTTATAGTTTTGGAGAAAAATGTGTTCATTTCATGTATGCGCGAAATGCCTTAAAAATGGCTTTAAAATGGATTTGGAGCATGGAGACGATTATCTCGGGATTGCAAGATAACCAAACAAAACTTTTAGTGGATTTCTACTTATTTTATTAAATATCATCTCCACCAAACAGGACAAGCTTGCATCTGTTATAGTTTTGGAGAAAAATGTGTTCATTTCATGTATGCGCGAAATGCCTTAAAAATGGCTTTAAAATGGATTTGGAGCATGGAGACGATTATCTCGGGATTGCAAGATAACCAAACAAAACTTTTAGTGGATTTCTACTTATTTTATTAAATATCATCTCCACCAAACAGGACAAGCTTGCATCTGTTATAGTTTTGGAGAAAAATGTGTTCATTTCATGTATGCGCGAAATGCCTTAAAAATGGCTTTAAAATGGATTTGGAGCATGGAGACGATTATCTCGGGATTGCAAGATAACCAAACAAAACTTTTGTGGATTTCTACTTATTTTATTAAATATCATCTCCACCAAACAGGACAAGCTTGCATCTGTTATAGTTTTGGAGAAAAATGTGTTCATTTCATGTATGCGCGAAATGCCTTAAAAATGGCTTTAAAATGGATTTGGAGCATGGAGACGATTATCTCGGGATTGCAAGATAACCAAACAAAACTTTTAGTGGATTTCTACTTATTTTATTAAATATCATCTCCACCAAACAGGACAAGCTTGCATCTGTTATAGTTTTGGAGAAAAATGTGTTCATTTCATGTATGCGCGAAATGCCTTAAAAATGGCTTTAAAATGGATTTGGAGCATGGAGACGATTATCTCGGGATTGCAAGATAACCAAACAAAACTTTTAGTGGATTTCTACTTATTTTATTAAATATCATCTCCACCAAACAGGACAAGCTTGCATCTGTTATAGTTTTGGAGAAAAATGTGTTCATTTCATGTATGCGCGAAATGCCTTAAAAATGGCTTTAAAATGGATTTGGAGCATGGAGACGATTATCTCGGGATTGCAAGATAACCAAACAAAACTTTTAGTGGATTTCTACTTATTTTATTAAATATCATCTCCACCAAACAGGACAAGCTTGCATCTGTTATAGTTTTGGAGAAAAATGTGTTCATTTCATGTATGCGCGAAATGCCTTAAAAATGGCTTTAAAATGGATTTGGAGCATGGAGACGATTATCTCGGGATTGCAAGATAACCAAACAAAACTTTTAGTGGATTTCTACTTATTTTATTAAATATCATCTCCACCAAACAGGACAAGCTTGCATCTGTTATAGTTTTGGAGAAAAATGTGTTCATTTCATGTATGCGCGAAATGCCTTAAAAATGGCTTTAAAATGGATTTGGAGCATGGAGACGATTATCTCGGGATTGCAAGATAACCAAACAAAACTTTTAGTGGATTTCTACTTATTTTATTAAATATCATCTCCACCAAACAGGACAAGCTTGCATCTGTTATAGTTTTGGAGAAAAATGTGTTCATTTCATGTATGCGCGAAATGCCTTAAAAATGGCTTTAAAATGGATTTGGAGCATGGAGACGATTATCTCGGGATTGCAAGATAACCAAACAAAACTTTTAGTGGATTTCTACTTATTTTATTAAATATCATCTCCACCAAACAGGACAAGCTTGCATCTGTTATAGTTTTGGAGAAAAATGTGTTCATTTCATGTATGCGCGAAATGCCTTAAAAATGGCTTTAAAATGGATTTGGAGCATGGAGACGATTATCTCGGGATTGCAAGATAACCAAACAAAACTTTTAGTGGATTTCTACTTATTTTATTAAATATCATCTCCACCAAACAGGACAAGCTTGCATCTGTTATAGTTTTGGAGAAAAATGTGTTCATTTCATGTATGCGCGAAATGCCTTAAAAATGGCTTTAAAATGGATTTGGAGCATGGAGACGATTATCTCGGGATTGCAAGATAACCAAACAAAACTTTTAGTGGATTTCTACTTATTTTATTAAATATCATCTCCACCAAACAGGACAAGCTTGCATCTGTTATAGTTTTGGAGAAAAATGTGTTCATTTCATGTATGCGCGAAATGCCTTAAAAATGGCTTTAAAATGGATTTGGAGCATGGAGACGATTATCTCGGGATTGCAAGATAACCAAACAAAACTTTTAGTGGATTTCTACTTATTTTATTAAATATCATCTCCACCAAACAGGACAAGCTTGCATCTGTTATAGTTTTGGAGAAAAATGTGTTCATTTCATGTATGCGCGAAATGCCTTAAAAATGGCTTTAAAATGGATTTGGAGCATGGAGACGATTATCTCGGGATTGCAAGATAACCAAACAAAACTTTTAGTGGATTTCTACTTATTTTATTAAATATCATCTCCACCAAACAGGACAAGCTTGCATCTGTTATAGTTTTGGAGAAAAATGTGTTCATTTCATGTATGCGCGAAATGCCTTAAAAATGGCTTTAAAATGGATTTGGAGCATGGAGACGATTATCTCGGGATTGCAAGATAACCAAACAAAACTTTTAGTGGATTTCTACTTATTTTATTAAATATCATCTCCACCAAACAGGACAAGCTTGCATCTGTTATAGTTTTGGAGAAAAATGTGTTCATTTCATGTATGCGCGAAATGCCTTAAAAATGGCTTTAAAATGGATTTGGAGCATGGAGACGATTATCTCGGGATTGCAAGATAACCAAACAAAACTTTTAGTGGATTTCTACTTATTTTATTAAATATCATCTCCACCAAACAGGACAAGCTTGCATCTGTTATAGTTTTGGAGAAAAATGTGTTCATTTCATGTATGCGCGAAATGCCTTAAAAATGGCTTTAAAATGGATTTGGAGCATGGAGACGATTATCTCGGGATTGCAAGATAACCAAACAAAACTTTTAGTGGATTTCTACTTATTTTATTAAATATCATCTCCACCAAACAGGACAAGCTTGCATCTGTTATAGTTTTGGAGAAAAATGTGTTCATTTCATGTATGCGCGAAATGCCTTAAAAATGGCTTTAAAATGGATTTGGAGCATGGAGACGATTATCTCGGGATTGCAAGATAACCAAACAAAACTTTTAGTGGATTTCTACTTATTTTATTAAATATCATCTCCACCAAACAGGACAAGCTTGCATCTGTTATAGTTTTGGAGAAAAATGTGTTCATTTCATGTATGCGCGAAATGCCTTAAAAATGGCTTTAAAATGGATTTGGAGCATGGAGACGATTATCTCGGGATTGCAAGATAACCAAACAAAACTTTTAGTGGATTTCTACTTATTTTATTAAATATCATCTCCACCAAACAGGACAAGCTTGCATCTGTTATAGTTTTGGAGAAAAATGTGTTCATTTCATGTATGCGCGAAATGCCTTAAAAATGGCTTTAAAATGGATTTGGAGCATGGAGACGATTATCTCGGGATTGCAAGATAACCAAACAAAACTTTTAGTGGATTTCTACTTATTTTATTAAATATCATCTCCACCAAACAGGACAAGCTTGCATCTGTTATAGTTTTGGAGAAAAATGTGTTCATTTCATGTATGCGCGAAATGCCTTAAAAATGGCTTTAAAATGGATTTGGAGCATGGAGACGATTATCTCGGGATTGCAAGATAACCAAACAAAACTTTTAGTGGATTTCTACTTATTTTATTAAATATCATCTCCACCAAACAGGACAAGCTTGCATCTGTTATAGTTTTGGAGAAAAATGTGTTCATTTCATGTATGCGCGAAATGCCTTAAAAATGGCTTTAAAATGGATTTGGAGCATGGAGACGATTATCTCGGGATTGCAAGATAACCAAACAAAACTTTTAGTGGATTTCTACTTATTTTATTAAATATCATCTCCACCAAACAGGACAAGCTTGCATCTGTTATAGTTTTGGAGAAAAATGTGTTCATTTCATGTATGCGCGAAATGCCTTAAAAATGGCTTTAAAATGGATTTGGAGCATGGAGACGATTATCTCGGGATTGCAAGATAACCAAACAAAACTTTTAGTGGATTTCTACTTATTTTATTAAATATCATCTCCACCAAACAGGACAAGCTTGCATCTGTTATAGTTTTGGAGAAAAATGTGTTCATTTCATGTATGCGCGAAATGCCTTAAAAATGGCTTTAAAATGGATTTGGAGCATGGAGACGATTATCTCGGGATTGCAAGATAACCAAACAAAACTTTTAGTGGATTTCTACTTATTTTATTAAATATCATCTCCACCAAACAGGACAAGCTTGCATCTGTTATAGTTTTGGAGAAAAATGTGTTCATTTCATGTATGCGCGAAATGCCTTAAAAATGGCTTTAAAATGGATTTGGAGCATGGAGACGATTATCTCGGGATTGCAAGATAACCAAACAAAACTTTTAGTGGATTTCTACTTATTTTATTAAATATCATCTCCACCAAACAGGACAAGCTTGCATCTGTTATAGTTTTGGAGAAAAATGTGTTCATTTCATGTATGCGCGAAATGCCTTAAAAATGGCTTTAAAATGGATTTGGAGCATGGAGACGATTATCTCGGGATTGCAAGATAACCAAACAAAACTTTTAGTGGATTTCTACTTATTTTATTAAATATCATCTCCACCAAACAGGACAAGCTTGCATCTGTTATAGTTTTGGAGAAAAATGTGTTCATTTCATGTATGCGCGAAATGCCTTAAAAATGGCTTTAAAATGGATTTGGAGCATGGAGACGATTATCTCGGGATTGCAAGATAACCAAACAAAACTTTTAGTGGATTTCTACTTATTTTATTAAATATCATCTCCACCAAACAGGACAAGCTTGCATCTGTTATAGTTTTGGAGAAAAATGTGTTCATTTCATGTATGCGCGAAATGCCTTAAAAATGGCTTTAAAATGGATTTGGAGCATGGAGACGATTATCTCGGGATTGCAAGATAACCAAACAAAACTTTTAGTGGATTTCTACTTATTTTATTAAATATCATCTCCACCAAACAGGACAAGCTTGCATCTGTTATAGTTTTGGAGAAAAATGTGTTCATTTCATGTATGCGCGAAATGCCTTAAAAATGGCTTTAAAATGGATTTGGAGCATGGAGACGATTATCTCGGGATTGCAAGATAACCAAACAAAACTTTTAGTGGATTTCTACTTATTTTATTAAATATCATCTCCACCAAACAGGACAAGCTTGCATCTGTTATAGTTTTGGAGAAAAATGTGTTCATTTCATGTATGCGCGAAATGCCTTAAAAATGGCTTTAAAATGGATTTGGAGCATGGAGACGATTATCTCGGGATTGCAAGATAACCAAACAAAACTTTTAGTGGATTTCTACTTATTTTATTAAATATCATCTCCACCAAACAGGACAAGCTTGCATCTGTTATAGTTTTGGAGAAAAATGTGTTCATTTCATGTATGCGCGAAATGCCTTAAAAATGGCTTTAAAATGGATTTGGAGCATGGAGACGATTATCTCGGGATTGCAAGATAACCAAACAAAACTTTTAGTGGATTTCTACTTATTTTATTAAATATCATCTCCACCAAACAGGACAAGCTTGCATCTGTTATAGTTTTGGAGAAAAATGTGTTCATTTCATGTATGCGCGAAATGCCTTAAAAATGGCTTTAAAATGGATTTGGAGCATGGAGACGATTATCTCGGGATTGCAAGATAACCAAACAAAACTTTTAGTGGATTTCTACTTATTTTATTAAATATCATCTCCACCAAACAGGACAAGCTTGCATCTGTTATAGTTTTGGAGAAAAATGTGTTCATTTCATGTATGCGCGAAATGCCTTAAAAATGGCTTTAAAATGGATTTGGAGCATGGAGACGATTATCTCGGGATTGCAAGATAACCAAACAAAACTTTTAGTGGATTTCTACTTATTTTATTAAATATCATCTCCACCAAACAGGACAAGCTTGCATCTGTTATAGTTTTGGAGAAAAATGTGTTCATTTCATGTATGCGCGAAATGCCTTAAAAATGGCTTTAAAATGGATTTGGAGCATGGAGACGATTATCTCGGGATTGCAAGATAACCAAACAAAACTTTTAGTGGATTTCTACTTATTTTATTAAATATCATCTCCACCAAACAGGACAAGCTTGCATCTGTTATAGTTTTGGAGAAAAATGTGTTCATTTCATGTATGCGCGAAATGCCTTAAAAATGGCTTTAAAATGGATTTGGAGCATGGAGACGATTATCTCGGGATTGCAAGATAACCAAACAAAACTTTTAGTGGATTTCTACTTATTTTATTAAATATCATCTCCACCAAACAGGACAAGCTTGCATCTGTTATAGTTTTGGAGAAAAATGTGTTCATTTCATGTATGCGCGAAATGCCTTAAAAATGGCTTTAAAATGGATTTGGAGCATGGAGACGATTATCTCGGGATTGCAAGATAACCAAACAAAACTTTTAGTGGATTTCTACTTATTTTATTAAATATCATCTCCACCAAACAGGACAAGCTTGCATCTGTTATAGTTTTGGAGAAAAATGTGTTCATTTCATGTATGCGCGAAATGCCTTAAAAATGGCTTTAAAATGGATTTGGAGCATGGAGACGATTATCTCGGGATTGCAAGATAACCAAACAAAACTTTTAGTGGATTTCTACTTATTTTATTAAATATCATCTCCACCAAACAGGACAAGCTTGCATCTGTTATAGTTTTGGAGAAAAATGTGTTCATTTCATGTATGCGCGAAATGCCTTAAAAATGGCTTTAAAATGGATTTGGAGCATGGAGACGATTATCTCGGGATTGCAAGATAACCAAACAAAACTTTTAGTGGATTTCTACTTATTTTATTAAATATCATCTCCACCAAACAGGACAAGCTTGCATCTGTTATAGTTTTGGAGAAAAATGTGTTCATTTCATGTATGCGCGAAATGCCTTAAAAATGGCTTTAAAATGGATTTGGAGCATGGAGACGATTATCTCGGGATTGCAAGATAACCAAACAAAACTTTTAGTGGATTTCTACTTATTTTATTAAATATCATCTCCACCAAACAGGACAAGCTTGCATCTGTTATAGTTTTGGAGAAAAATGTGTTCATTTCATGTATGCGCGAAATGCCTTAAAAATGGCTTTAAAATGGATTTGGAGCATGGAGACGATTATCTCGGGATTGCAAGATAACCAAACAAAACTTTTAGTGGATTTCTACTTATTTTATTAAATATCATCTCCACCAAACAGGACAAGCTTGCATCTGTTATAGTTTTGGAGAAAAATGTGTTCATTTCATGTATGCGCGAAATGCCTTAAAAATGGCTTTAAAATGGATTTGGAGCATGGAGACGATTATCTCGGGATTGCAAGATAACCAAACAAAACTTTTAGTGGATTTCTACTTATTTTATTAAATATCATCTCCACCAAACAGGACAAGCTTGCATCTGTTATAGTTTTGGAGAAAAATGTGTTCATTTCATGTATGCGCGAAATGCCTTAAAAATGGCTTTAAAATGGATTTGGAGCATGGAGACGATTATCTCGGGATTGCAAGATAACCAAACAAAACTTTTAGTGGATTTCTACTTATTTTATTAAATATCATCTCCACCAAACAGGACAAGCTTGCATCTGTTATAGTTTTGGAGAAAAATGTGTTCATTTCATGTATGCGCGAAATGCCTTAAAAATGGCTTTAAAATGGATTTGGAGCATGGAGACGATTATCTCGGGATTGCAAGATAACCAAACAAAACTTTTAGTGGATTTCTACTTATTTTATTAAATATCATCTCCACCAAACAGGACAAGCTTGCATCTGTTATAGTTTTGGAGAAAAATGTGTTCATTTCATGTATGCGCGAAATGCCTTAAAAATGGCTTTAAAATGGATTTGGAGCATGGAGACGATTATCTCGGGATTGCAAGATAACCAAACAAAACTTTTAGTGGATTTCTACTTATTTTATTAAATATCATCTCCACCAAACAGGACAAGCTTGCATCTGTTATAGTTTTGGAGAAAAATGTGTTCATTTCATGTATGCGCGAAATGCCTTAAAAATGGCTTTAAAATGGATTTGGAGCATGGAGACGATTATCTCGGGATTGCAAGATAACCAAACAAAACTTTTAGTGGATTTCTACTTATTTTATTAAATATCATCTCCACCAAACAGGACAAGCTTGCATCTGTTATAGTTTTGGAGAAAAATGTGTTCATTTCATGTATGCGCGAAATGCCTTAAAAATGGCTTTAAAATGGATTTGGAGCATGGAGACGATTATCTCGGGATTGCAAGATAACCAAACAAAACTTTTAGTGGATTTCTACTTATTTTATTAAATATCATCTCCACCAAACAGGACAAGCTTGCATCTGTTATAGTTTTGGAGAAAAATGTGTTCATTTCATGTATGCGCGAAATGCCTTAAAAATGGCTTTAAAATGGATTTGGAGCATGGAGACGATTATCTCGGGATTGCAAGATAACCAAACAAAACTTTTAGTGGATTTCTACTTATTTTATTAAATATCATCTCCACCAAACAGGACAAGCTTGCATCTGTTATAGTTTTGGAGAAAAATGTGTTCATTTCATGTATGCGCGAAATGCCTTAAAAATGGCTTTAAAATGGATTTGGAGCATGGAGACGATTATCTCGGGATTGCAAGATAACCAAACAAAACTTTTAGTGGATTTCTACTTATTTTATTAAATATCATCTCCACCAAACAGGACAAGCTTGCATCTGTTATAGTTTTGGAGAAAAATGTGTTCATTTCATGTATGCGCGAAATGCCTTAAAAATGGCTTTAAAATGGATTTGGAGCATGGAGACGATTATCTCGGGATTGCAAGATAACCAAACAAAACTTTTAGTGGATTTCTACTTATTTTATTAAATATCATCTCCACCAAACAGGACAAGCTTGCATCTGTTATAGTTTTGGAGAAAAATGTGTTCATTTCATGTATGCGCGAAATGCCTTAAAAATGGCTTTAAAATGGATTTGGAGCATGGAGACGATTATCTCGGGATTGCAAGATAACCAAACAAAACTTTTAGTGGATTTCTACTTATTTTATTAAATATCATCTCCACCAAACAGGACAAGCTTGCATCTGTTATAGTTTTGGAGAAAAATGTGTTCATTTCATGTATGCGCGAAATGCCTTAAAAATGGCTTTAAAATGGATTTGGAGCATGGAGACGATTATCTCGGGATTGCAAGATAACCAAACAAAACTTTTAGTGGATTTCTACTTATTTTATTAAATATCATCTCCACCAAACAGGACAAGCTTGCATCTGTTATAGTTTTGGAGAAAAATGTGTTCATTTCATGTATGCGCGAAATGCCTTAAAAATGGCTTTAAAATGGATTTGGAGCATGGAGACGATTATCTCGGGATTGCAAGATAACCAAACAAAACTTTTAGTGGATTTCTACTTATTTTATTAAATATCATCTCCACCAAACAGGACAAGCTTGCATCTGTTATAGTTTTGGAGAAAAATGTGTTCATTTCATGTATGCGCGAAATGCCTTAAAAATGGCTTTAAAATGGATTTGGAGCATGGAGACGATTATCTCGGGATTGCAAGATAACCAAACAAAACTTTTAGTGGATTTCTACTTATTTTATTAAATATCATCTCCACCAAACAGGACAAGCTTGCATCTGTTATAGTTTTGGAGAAAAATGTGTTCATTTCATGTATGCGCGAAATGCCTTAAAAATGGCTTTAAAATGGATTTGGAGCATGGAGACGATTATCTCGGGATTGCAAGATAACCAAACAAAACTTTTAGTGGATTTCTACTTATTTTATTAAATATCATCTCCACCAAACAGGACAAGCTTGCATCTGTTATAGTTTTGGAGAAAAATGTGTTCATTTCATGTATGCGCGAAATGCCTTAAAAATGGCTTTAAAATGGATTTGGAGCATGGAGACGATTATCTCGGGATTGCAAGATAACCAAACAAAACTTTTAGTGGATTTCTACTTATTTTATTAAATATCATCTCCACCAAACAGGACAAGCTTGCATCTGTTATAGTTTTGGAGAAAAATGTGTTCATTTCATGTATGCGCGAAATGCCTTAAAAATGGCTTTAAAATGGATTTGGAGCATGGAGACGATTATCTCGGGATTGCAAGATAACCAAACAAAACTTTTAGTGGATTTCTACTTATTTTATTAAATATCATCTCCACCAAACAGGACAAGCTTGCATCTGTTATAGTTTTGGAGAAAAATGTGTTCATTTCATGTATGCGCGAAATGCCTTAAAAATGGCTTTAAAATGGATTTGGAGCATGGAGACGATTATCTCGGGATTGCAAGATAACCAAACAAAACTTTTAGTGGATTTCTACTTATTTTATTAAATATCATCTCCACCAAACAGGACAAGCTTGCATCTGTTATAGTTTTGGAGAAAAATGTGTTCATTTCATGTATGCGCGAAATGCCTTAAAAATGGCTTTAAAATGGAGTTTGGAGCATGGAGACGATTATCTCGGGATTGCAAGATAACCAAACAAAACTTTTAGTGGATTTCTACTTATTTTATTAAATATCATCTCCACCAAACAGGACAAGCTTGCATCTGTTATAGTTTTGGAGAAAAATGTGTTCATTTCATGTATGCGCGAAATGCCTTAAAAATGGCTTTAAAATGGATTTGGAGCATGGAGACGATTATCTCGGGATTGCAAGATAACCAAACAAAACTTTTAGTGGATTTCTACTTATTTTATTAAATATCATCTCCACCAAACAGGACAAGCTTGCATCTGTTATAGTTTTGGAGAAAAATGTGTTCATTTCATGTATGCGCGAAATGCCTTAAAAATGGCTTTAAAATGGATTTGGAGCATGGAGACGATTATCTCGGGATTGCAAGATAACCAAACAAAACTTTTAGTGGATTTCTACTTATTTTATTAAATATCATCTCCACCAAACAGGACAAGCTTGCATCTGTTATAGTTTTGGAGAAAAATGTGTTCATTTCATGTATGCGCGAAATGCCTTAAAAATGGCTTTAAAATGGATTTGGAGCATGGAGACGATTATCTCGGGATTGCAAGATAACCAAACAAAACTTTTAGTGGATTTCTACTTATTTTATTAAATATCATCTCCACCAAACAGGACAAGCTTGCATCTGTTATAGTTTTGGAGAAAAATGTGTTCATTTCATGTATGCGCGAAATGCCTTAAAAATGGCTTTAAAATGGATTTGGAGCATGGAGACGATTATCTCGGGATTGCAAGATAACCAAACAAAACTTTTAGTGGATTTCTACTTATTTTATTAAATATCATCTCCACCAAACAGGACAAGCTTGCATCTGTTATAGTTTTGGAGAAAAATGTGTTCATTTCATGTATGCGCGAAATGCCTTAAAAATGGCTTTAAAATGGATTTGGAGCATGGAGACGATTATCTCGGGATTGCAAGATAACCAAACAAAACTTTTAGTGGATTTCTACTTATTTTATTAAATATCATCTCCACCAAACAGGACAAGCTTGCATCTGTTATAGTTTTGGAGAAAAATGTGTTCATTTCATGTATGCGCGAAATGCCTTAAAAATGGCTTTAAAATGGATTTGGAGCATGGAGACGATTATCTCGGGATTGCAAGATAACCAAACAAAACTTTTAGTGGATTTCTACTTATTTTATTAAATATCATCTCCACCAAACAGGACAAGCTTGCATCTGTTATAGTTTTGGAGAAAAATGTGTTCATTTCATGTATGCGCGAAATGCCTTAAAAATGGCTTTAAAATGGATTTGGAGCATGGAGACGATTATCTCGGGATTGCAAGATAACCAAACAAAACTTTTAGTGGATTTCTACTTATTTTATTAAATATCATCTCCACCAAACAGGACAAGCTTGCATCTGTTATAGTTTTGGAGAAAAATGTGTTCATTTCATGTATGCGCGAAATGCCTTAAAAATGGCTTTAAAATGGATTTGGAGCATGGAGACGATTATCTCGGGATTGCAAGATAACCAAACAAAACTTTTAGTGGATTTCTACTTATTTTATTAAATATCATCTCCACCAAACAGGACAAGCTTGCATCTGTTATAGTTTTGGAGAAAAATGTGTTCATTTCATGTATGCGCGAAATGCCTTAAAAATGGCTTTAAAATGGATTTGGAGCATGGAGACGATTATCTCGGGATTGCAAGATAACCAAACAAAACTTTTAGTGGATTTCTACTTATTTTATTAAATATCATCTCCACCAAACAGGACAAGCTTGCATCTGTTATAGTTTTGGAGAAAAATGTGTTCATTTCATGTATGCGCGAAATGCCTTAAAAATGGCTTTAAAATGGATTTGGAGCATGGAGACGATTATCTCGGGATTGCAAGATAACCAAACAAAACTTTTAGTGGATTTCTACTTATTTTATTAAATATCATCTCCACCAAACAGGACAAGCTTGCATCTGTTATAGTTTTGGAGAAAAATGTGTTCATTTCATGTATGCGCGAAATGCCTTAAAAATGGCTTTAAAATGGATTTGGAGCATGGAGACGATTATCTCGGGATTGCAAGATAACCAAACAAAACTTTTAGTGGATTTCTACTTATTTTATTAAATATCATCTCCACCAAACAGGACAAGCTTGCATCTGTTATAGTTTTGGAGAAAAATGTGTTCATTTCATGTATGCGCGAAATGCCTTAAAAATGGCTTTAAAATGGATTTGGAGCATGGAGACGATTATCTCGGGATTGCAAGATAACCAAACAAAACTTTTAGTGGATTTCTACTTATTTTATTAAATATCATCTCCACCAAACAGGACAAGCTTGCATCTGTTATAGTTTTGGAGAAAAATGTGTTCATTTCATGTATGCGCGAAATGCCTTAAAAATGGCTTTAAAATGGATTTGGAGCATGGAGACGATTATCTCGGGATTGCAAGATAACCAAACAAAACTTTTAGTGGATTTCTACTTATTTTATTAAATATCATCTCCACCAAACAGGACAAGCTTGCATCTGTTATAGTTTTGGAGAAAAATGTGTTCATTTCATGTATGCGCGAAATGCCTTAAAAATGGCTTTAAAATGGATTTGGAGCATGGAGACGATTATCTCGGGATTGCAAGATAACCAAACAAAACTTTTAGTGGATTTCTACTTATTTTATTAAATATCATCTCCACCAAACAGGACAAGCTTGCATCTGTTATAGTTTTGGAGAAAAATGTGTTCATTTCATGTATGCGCGAAATGCCTTAAAAATGGCTTTAAAATGGATTTGGAGCATGGAGACGATTATCTCGGGATTGCAAGATAACCAAACAAAACTTTTAGTGGATTTCTACTTATTTTATTAAATATCATCTCCACCAAACAGGACAAGCTTGCATCTGTTATAGTTTTGGAGAAAAATGTGTTCATTTCATGTATGCGCGAAATGCCTTAAAAATGGCTTTAAAATGGATTTGGAGCATGGAGACGATTATCTCGGGATTGCAAGATAACCAAACAAAACTTTTAGTGGATTTCTACTTATTTTATTAAATATCATCTCCACCAAACAGGACAAGCTTGCATCTGTTATAGTTTTGGAGAAAAATGTGTTCATTTCATGTATGCGCGAAATGCCTTAAAAATGGCTTTAAAATGGATTTGGAGCATGGAGACGATTATCTCGGGATTGCAAGATAACCAAACAAAACTTTTAGTGGATTTCTACTTATTTTATTAAATATCATCTCCACCAAACAGGACAAGCTTGCATCTGTTATAGTTTTGGAGAAAAATGTGTTCATTTCATGTATGCGCGAAATGCCTTAAAAATGGCTTTAAAATGGATTTGGAGCATGGAGACGATTATCTCGGGATTGCAAGATAACCAAACAAAACTTTTAGTGGATTTCTACTTATTTTATTAAATATCATCTCCACCAAACAGGACAAGCTTGCATCTGTTATAGTTTTGGAGAAAAATGTGTTCATTTCATGTATGCGCGAAATGCCTTAAAAATGGCTTTAAAATGGATTTGGAGCATGGAGACGATTATCTCGGGATTGCAAGATAACCAAACAAAACTTTTAGTGGATTTCTACTTATTTTATTAAATATCATCTCCACCAAACAGGACAAGCTTGCATCTGTTATAGTTTTGGAGAAAAATGTGTTCATTTCATGTATGCGCGAAATGCCTTAAAAATGGCTTTAAAATGGATTTGGAGCATGGAGACGATTATCTCGGGATTGCAAGATAACCAAACAAAACTTTTAGTGGATTTCTACTTATTTTATTAAATATCATCTCCACCAAACAGGACAAGCTTGCATCTGTTATAGTTTTGGAGAAAAATGTGTTCATTTCATGTATGCGCGAAATGCCTTAAAAATGGCTTTAAAATGGATTTGGAGCATGGAGACGATTATCTCGGGATTGCAAGATAACCAAACAAAACTTTTAGTGGATTTCTACTTATTTTATTAAATATCATCTCCACCAAACAGGACAAGCTTGCATCTGTTATAGTTTTGGAGAAAAATGTGTTCATTTCATGTATGCGCGAAATGCCTTAAAAATGGCTTTAAAATGGATTTGGAGCATGGAGACGATTATCTCGGGATTGCAAGATAACCAAACAAAACTTTTAGTGGATTTCTACTTATTTTATTAAATATCATCTCCACCAAACAGGACAAGCTTGCATCTGTTATAGTTTTGGAGAAAAATGTGTTCATTTCATGTATGCGCGAAATGCCTTAAAAATGGCTTTAAAATGGATTTGGAGCATGGAGACGATTATCTCGGGATTGCAAGATAACCAAACAAAACTTTTAGTGGATTTCTACTTATTTTATTAAATATCATCTCCACCAAACAGGACAAGCTTGCATCTGTTATAGTTTTGGAGAAAAATGTGTTCATTTCATGTATGCGCGAAATGCCTTAAAAATGGCTTTAAAATGGATTTGGAGCATGGAGACGATTATCTCGGGATTGCAAGATAACCAAACAAAACTTTTAGTGGATTTCTACTTATTTTATTAAATATCATCTCCACCAAACAGGACAAGCTTGCATCTGTTATAGTTTTGGAGAAAAATGTGTTCATTTCATGTATGCGCGAAATGCCTTAAAAATGGCTTTAAAATGGATTTGGAGCATGGAGACGATTATCTCGGGATTGCAAGATAACCAAACAAAACTTTTAGTGGATTTCTACTTATTTTATTAAATATCATCTCCACCAAACAGGACAAGCTTGCATCTGTTATAGTTTTGGAGAAAAATGTGTTCATTTCATGTATGCGCGAAATGCCTTAAAAATGGCTTTAAAATGGATTTGGAGCATGGAGACGATTATCTCGGGATTGCAAGATAACCAAACAAAACTTTTAGTGGATTTCTACTTATTTTATTAAATATCATCTCCACCAAACAGGACAAGCTTGCATCTGTTATAGTTTTGGAGAAAAATGTGTTCATTTCATGTATGCGCGAAATGCCTTAAAAATGGCTTTAAAATGGATTTGGAGCATGGAGACGATTATCTCGGGATTGCAAGATAACCAAACAAAACTTTTAGTGGATTTCTACTTATTTTATTAAATATCATCTCCACCAAACAGGACAAGCTTGCATCTGTTATAGTTTTGGAGAAAAATGTGTTCATTTCATGTATGCGCGAAATGCCTTAAAAATGGCTTTAAAATGGATTTGGAGCATGGAGACGATTATCTCGGGATTGCAAGATAACCAAACAAAACTTTTAGTGGATTTCTACTTATTTTATTAAATATCATCTCCACCAAACAGGACAAGCTTGCATCTGTTATAGTTTTGGAGAAAAATGTGTTCATTTCATGTATGCGCGAAATGCCTTAAAAATGGCTTTAAAATGGATTTGGAGCATGGAGACGATTATCTCGGGATTGCAAGATAACCAAACAAAACTTTTAGTGGATTTCTACTTATTTTATTAAATATCATCTCCACCAAACAGGACAAGCTTGCATCTGTTATAGTTTTGGAGAAAAATGTGTTCATTTCATGTATGCGCGAAATGCCTTAAAAATGGCTTTAAAATGGATTTGGAGCATGGAGACGATTATCTCGGGATTGCAAGATAACCAAACAAAACTTTTAGTGGATTTCTACTTATTTTATTAAATATCATCTCCACCAAACAGGACAAGCTTGCATCTGTTATAGTTTTGGAGAAAAATGTGTTCATTTCATGTATGCGCGAAATGCCTTAAAAATGGCTTTAAAATGGATTTGGAGCATGGAGACGATTATCTCGGGATTGCAAGATAACCAAACAAAACTTTTAGTGGATTTCTACTTATTTTATTAAATATCATCTCCACCAAACAGGACAAGCTTGCATCTGTTATAGTTTTGGAGAAAAATGTGTTCATTTCATGTATGCGCGAAATGCCTTAAAAATGGCTTTAAAATGGATTTGGAGCATGGAGACGATTATCTCGGGATTGCAAGATAACCAAACAAAACTTTTAGTGGATTTCTACTTATTTTATTAAATATCATCTCCACCAAACAGGACAAGCTTGCATCTGTTATAGTTTTGGAGAAAAATGTGTTCATTTCATGTATGCGCGAAATGCCTTAAAAATGGCTTTAAAATGGATTTGGAGCATGGAGACGATTATCTCGGGATTGCAAGATAACCAAACAAAACTTTTAGTGGATTTCTACTTATTTTATTAAATATCATCTCCACCAAACAGGACAAGCTTGCATCTGTTATAGTTTTGGAGAAAAATGTGTTCATTTCATGTATGCGCGAAATGCCTTAAAAATGGCTTTAAAATGGATTTGGAGCATGGAGACGATTATCTCGGGATTGCAAGATAACCAAACAAAACTTTTAGTGGATTTCTACTTATTTTATTAAATATCATCTCCACCAAACAGGACAAGCTTGCATCTGTTATAGTTTTGGAGAAAAATGTGTTCATTTCATGTATGCGCGAAATGCCTTAAAAATGGCTTTAAAATGGATTTGGAGCATGGAGACGATTATCTCGGGATTGCAAGATAACCAAACAAAACTTTTAGTGGATTTCTACTTATTTTATTAAATATCATCTCCACCAAACAGGACAAGCTTGCATCTGTTATAGTTTTGGAGAAAAATGTGTTCATTTCATGTATGCGCGAAATGCCTTAAAAATGGCTTTAAAATGGATTTGGAGCATGGAGACGATTATCTCGGGATTGCAAGATAACCAAACAAAACTTTTAGTGGATTTCTACTTATTTTATTAAATATCATCTCCACCAAACAGGACAAGCTTGCATCTGTTATAGTTTTGGAGAAAAATGTGTTCATTTCATGTATGCGCGAAATGCCTTAAAAATGGCTTTAAAATGGATTTGGAGCATGGAGACGATTATCTCGGGATTGCAAGATAACCAAACAAAACTTTTAGTGGATTTCTACTTATTTTATTAAATATCATCTCCACCAAACAGGACAAGCTTGCATCTGTTATAGTTTTGGAGAAAAATGTGTTCATTTCATGTATGCGCGAAATGCCTTAAAAATGGCTTTAAAATGGATTTGGAGCATGGAGACGATTATCTCGGGATTGCAAGATAACCAAACAAAACTTTTAGTGGATTTCTACTTATTTTATTAAATATCATCTCCACCAAACAGGACAAGCTTGCATCTGTTATAGTTTTGGAGAAAAATGTGTTCATTTCATGTATGCGCGAAATGCCTTAAAAATGGCTTTAAAATGGATTTGGAGCATGGAGACGATTATCTCGGGATTGCAAGATAACCAAACAAAACTTTTAGTGGATTTCTACTTATTTTATTAAATATCATCTCCACCAAACAGGACAAGCTTGCATCTGTTATAGTTTTGGAGAAAAATGTGTTCATTTCATGTATGCGCGAAATGCCTTAAAAATGGCTTTAAAATGGATTTGGAGCATGGAGACGATTATCTCGGGATTGCAAGATAACCAAACAAAACTTTTAGTGGATTTCTACTTATTTTATTAAATATCATCTCCACCAAACAGGACAAGCTTGCATCTGTTATAGTTTTGGAGAAAAATGTGTTCATTTCATGTATGCGCGAAATGCCTTAAAAATGGCTTTAAAATGGATTTGGAGCATGGAGACGATTATCTCGGGATTGCAAGATAACCAAACAAAACTTTTAGTGGATTTCTACTTATTTTATTAAATATCATCTCCACCAAACAGGACAAGCTTGCATCTGTTATAGTTTTGGAGAAAAATGTGTTCATTTCATGTATGCGCGAAATGCCTTAAAAATGGCTTTAAAATGGATTTGGAGCATGGAGACGATTATCTCGGGATTGCAAGATAACCAAACAAAACTTTTAGTGGATTTCTACTTATTTTATTAAATATCATCTCCACCAAACAGGACAAGCTTGCATCTGTTATAGTTTTGGAGAAAAATGTGTTCATTTCATGTATGCGCGAAATGCCTTAAAAATGGCTTTAAAATGGATTTGGAGCATGGAGACGATTATCTCGGGATTGCAAGATAACCAAACAAAACTTTTAGTGGATTTCTACTTATTTTATTAAATATCATCTCCACCAAACAGGACAAGCTTGCATCTGTTATAGTTTTGGAGAAAAATGTGTTCATTTCATGTATGCGCGAAATGCCTTAAAAATGGCTTTAAAATGGATTTGGAGCATGGAGACGATTATCTCGGGATTGCAAGATAACCAAACAAAACTTTTAGTGGATTTCTACTTATTTTATTAAATATCATCTCCACCAAACAGGACAAGCTTGCATCTGTTATAGTTTTGGAGAAAAATGTGTTCATTTCATGTATGCGCGAAATGCCTTAAAAATGGCTTTAAAATGGATTTGGAGCATGGAGACGATTATCTCGGGATTGCAAGATAACCAAACAAAACTTTTAGTGGATTTCTACTTATTTTATTAAATATCATCTCCACCAAACAGGACAAGCTTGCATCTGTTATAGTTTTGGAGAAAAATGTGTTCATTTCATGTATGCGCGAAATGCCTTAAAAATGGCTTTAAAATGGATTTGGAGCATGGAGACGATTATCTCGGGATTGCAAGATAACCAAACAAAACTTTTAGTGGATTTCTACTTATTTTATTAAATATCATCTCCACCAAACAGGACAAGCTTGCATCTGTTATAGTTTTGGAGAAAAATGTGTTCATTTCATGTATGCGCGAAATGCCTTAAAAATGGCTTTAAAATGGATTTGGAGCATGGAGACGATTATCTCGGGATTGCAAGATAACCAAACAAAACTTTTAGTGGATTTCTACTTATTTTATTAAATATCATCTCCACCAAACAGGACAAGCTTGCATCTGTTATAGTTTTGGAGAAAAATGTGTTCATTTCATGTATGCGCGAAATGCCTTAAAAATGGCTTTAAAATGGATTTGGAGCATGGAGACGATTATCTCGGGATTGCAAGATAACCAAACAAAACTTTTAGTGGATTTCTACTTATTTTATTAAATATCATCTCCACCAAACAGGACAAGCTTGCATCTGTTATAGTTTTGGAGAAAAATGTGTTCATTTCATGTATGCGCGAAATGCCTTAAAAATGGCTTTAAAATGGATTTGGAGCATGGAGACGATTATCTCGGGATTGCAAGATAACCAAACAAAACTTTTAGTGGATTTCTACTTATTTTATTAAATATCATCTCCACCAAACAGGACAAGCTTGCATCTGTTATAGTTTTGGAGAAAAATGTGTTCATTTCATGTATGCGCGAAATGCCTTAAAAATGGCTTTAAAATGGATTTGGAGCATGGAGACGATTATCTCGGGATTGCAAGATAACCAAACAAAACTTTTAGTGGATTTCTACTTATTTTATTAAATATCATCTCCACCAAACAGGACAAGCTTGCATCTGTTATAGTTTTGGAGAAAAATGTGTTCATTTCATGTATGCGCGAAATGCCTTAAAAATGGCTTTAAAATGGATTTGGAGCATGGAGACGATTATCTCGGGATTGCAAGATAACCAAACAAAACTTTTAGTGGATTTCTACTTATTTTATTAAATATCATCTCCACCAAACAGGACAAGCTTGCATCTGTTATAGTTTTGGAGAAAAATGTGTTCATTTCATGTATGCGCGAAATGCCTTAAAAATGGCTTTAAAATGGATTTGGAGCATGGAGACGATTATCTCGGGATTGCAAGATAACCAAACAAAACTTTTAGTGGATTTCTACTTATTTTATTAAATATCATCTCCACCAAACAGGACAAGCTTGCATCTGTTATAGTTTTGGAGAAAAATGTGTTCATTTCATGTATGCGCGAAATGCCTTAAAAATGGCTTTAAAATGGATTTGGAGCATGGAGACGATTATCTCGGGATTGCAAGATAACCAAACAAAACTTTTAGTGGATTTCTACTTATTTTATTAAATATCATCTCCACCAAACAGGACAAGCTTGCATCTGTTATAGTTTTGGAGAAAAATGTGTTCATTTCATGTATGCGCGAAATGCCTTAAAAATGGCTTTAAAATGGATTTGGAGCATGGAGACGATTATCTCGGGATTGCAAGATAACCAAACAAAACTTTTAGTGGATTTCTACTTATTTTATTAAATATCATCTCCACCAAACAGGACAAGCTTGCATCTGTTATAGTTTTGGAGAAAAATGTGTTCATTTCATGTATGCGCGAAATGCCTTAAAAATGGCTTTAAAATGGATTTGGAGCATGGAGACGATTATCTCGGGATTGCAAGATAACCAAACAAAACTTTTAGTGGATTTCTACTTATTTTATTAAATATCATCTCCACCAAACAGGACAAGCTTGCATCTGTTATAGTTTTGGAGAAAAATGTGTTCATTTCATGTATGCGCGAAATGCCTTAAAAATGGCTTTAAAATGGATTTGGAGCATGGAGACGATTATCTCGGGATTGCAAGATAACCAAACAAAACTTTTAGTGGATTTCTACTTATTTTATTAAATATCATCTCCACCAAACAGGACAAGCTTGCATCTGTTATAGTTTTGGAGAAAAATGTGTTCATTTCATGTATGCGCGAAATGCCTTAAAAATGGCTTTAAAATGGATTTGGAGCATGGAGACGATTATCTCGGGATTGCAAGATAACCAAACAAAACTTTTAGTGGATTTCTACTTATTTTATTAAATATCATCTCCACCAAACAGGACAAGCTTGCATCTGTTATAGTTTTGGAGAAAAATGTGTTCATTTCATGTATGCGCGAAATGCCTTAAAAATGGCTTTAAAATGGATTTGGAGCATGGAGACGATTATCTCGGGATTGCAAGATAACCAAACAAAACTTTTAGTGGATTTCTACTTATTTTATTAAATATCATCTCCACCAAACAGGACAAGCTTGCATCTGTTATAGTTTTGGAGAAAAATGTGTTCATTTCATGTATGCGCGAAATGCCTTAAAAATGGCTTTAAAATGGATTTGGAGCATGGAGACGATTATCTCGGGATTGCAAGATAACCAAACAAAACTTTTAGTGGATTTCTACTTATTTTATTAAATATCATCTCCACCAAACAGGACAAGCTTGCATCTGTTATAGTTTTGGAGAAAAATGTGTTCATTTCATGTATGCGCGAAATGCCTTAAAAATGGCTTTAAAATGGATTTGGAGCATGGAGACGATTATCTCGGGATTGCAAGATAACCAAACAAAACTTTTAGTGGATTTCTACTTATTTTATTAAATATCATCTCCACCAAACAGGACAAGCTTGCATCTGTTATAGTTTTGGAGAAAAATGTGTTCATTTCATGTATGCGCGAAATGCCTTAAAAATGGCTTTAAAATGGATTTGGAGCATGGAGACGATTATCTCGGGATTGCAAGATAACCAAACAAAACTTTTAGTGGATTTCTACTTATTTTATTAAATATCATCTCCACCAAACAGGACAAGCTTGCATCTGTTATAGTTTTGGAGAAAAATGTGTTCATTTCATGTATGCGCGAAATGCCTTAAAAATGGCTTTAAAATGGATTTGGAGCATGGAGACGATTATCTCGGGATTGCAAGATAACCAAACAAAACTTTTAGTGGATTTCTACTTATTTTATTAAATATCATCTCCACCAAACAGGACAAGCTTGCATCTGTTATAGTTTTGGAGAAAAATGTGTTCATTTCATGTATGCGCGAAATGCCTTAAAAATGGCTTTAAAATGGATTTGGAGCATGGAGACGATTATCTCGGGATTGCAAGATAACCAAACAAAACTTTTAGTGGATTTCTACTTATTTTATTAAATATCATCTCCACCAAACAGGACAAGCTTGCATCTGTTATAGTTTTGGAGAAAAATGTGTTCATTTCATGTATGCGCGAAATGCCTTAAAAATGGCTTTAAAATGGATTTGGAGCATGGAGACGATTATCTCGGGATTGCAAGATAACCAAACAAAACTTTTAGTGGATTTCTACTTATTTTATTAAATATCATCTCCACCAAACAGGACAAGCTTG
Organism: Anomaloglossus baeobatrachus; assembly: GCF_048569485.1. NCBI lineage: Eukaryota > Metazoa > Chordata > Amphibia > Anura > Aromobatidae > Anomaloglossus > Anomaloglossus baeobatrachus. Next base: position 157,230 of record NW_027444787.1, on the reverse strand, counting down.
CATCTGTTATAGTTTTGGAGAAAAATGTGTTCATTTCATGTATGCGCGAAATGCCTTAAAAATGGCTTTAAAATGGATTTGGAGCATGGAGACGATTATCTCGGGATTGCAAGATAACCAAACAAAACTTTTAGTGGATTTCTACTTATTTTATTAAATATCATCTCCACCAAACAGGACAAGCTTGCATCTGTTATAGTTTTGGAGAAAAATGTGTTCATTTCATGTATGCGCGAAATGCCTTAAAAATGGCTTTAAAATGGATTTGGAGCATGGAGACGATTATCTCGGGATTGCAAGATAACCAAACAAAACTTTTAGTGGATTTCTACTTATTTTATTAAATATCATCTCCACCAAACAGGACAAGCTTGCATCTGTTATAGTTTTGGAGAAAAATGTGTTCATTTCATGTATGCGCGAAATGCCTTAAAAATGGCTTTAAAATGGATTTGGAGCATGGAGACGATTATCTCGGGATTGCAAGATAACCAAACAAAACTTTTAGTGGATTTCTACTTATTTTATTAAATATCATCTCCACCAAACAGGACAAGCTTGCATCTGTTATAGTTTTGGAGAAAAATGTGTTCATTTCATGTATGCGCGAAATGCCTTAAAAATGGCTTTAAAATGGATTTGGAGCATGGAGACGATTATCTCGGGATTGCAAGATAACCAAACAAAACTTTTAGTGGATTTCTACTTATTTTATTAAATATCATCTCCACCAAACAGGACAAGCTTGCATCTGTTATAGTTTTGGAGAAAAATGTGTTCATTTCATGTATGCGCGAAATGCCTTAAAAATGGCTTTAAAATGGATTTGGAGCATGGAGACGATTATCTCGGGATTGCAAGATAACCAAACAAAACTTTTAGTGGATTTCTACTTATTTTATTAAATATCATCTCCACCAAACAGGACAAGCTTGCATCTGTTATAGTTTTGGAGAAAAATGTGTTCATTTCATGTATGCGCGAAATGCCTTAAAAATGGCTTTAAAATGGATTTGGAGCATGGAGACGATTATCTCGGGATTGCAAGATAACCAAACAAAACTTTTAGTGGATTTCTACTTATTTTATTAAATATCATCTCCACCAAACAGGACAAGCTTGCATCTGTTATAGTTTTGGAGAAAAATGTGTTCATTTCATGTATGCGCGAAATGCCTTAAAAATGGCTTTAAAATGGATTTGGAGCATGGAGACGATTATCTCGGGATTGCAAGATAACCAAACAAAACTTTTAGTGGATTTCTACTTATTTTATTAAATATCATCTCCACCAAACAGGACAAGCTTGCATCTGTTATAGTTTTGGAGAAAAATGTGTTCATTTCATGTATGCGCGAAATGCCTTAAAAATGGCTTTAAAATGGATTTGGAGCATGGAGACGATTATCTCGGGATTGCAAGATAACCAAACAAAACTTTTAGTGGATTTCTACTTATTTTATTAAATATCATCTCCACCAAACAGGACAAGCTTGCATCTGTTATAGTTTTGGAGAAAAATGTGTTCATTTCATGTATGCGCGAAATGCCTTAAAAATGGCTTTAAAATGGATTTGGAGCATGGAGACGATTATCTCGGGATTGCAAGATAACCAAACAAAACTTTTAGTGGATTTCTACTTATTTTATTAAATATCATCTCCACCAAACAGGACAAGCTTGCATCTGTTATAGTTTTGGAGAAAAATGTGTTCATTTCATGTATGCGCGAAATGCCTTAAAAATGGCTTTAAAATGGATTTGGAGCATGGAGACGATTATCTCGGGATTGCAAGATAACCAAACAAAACTTTTAGTGGATTTCTACTTATTTTATTAAATATCATCTCCACCAAACAGGACAAGCTTGCATCTGTTATAGTTTTGGAGAAAAATGTGTTCATTTCATGTATGCGCGAAATGCCTTAAAAATGGCTTTAAAATGGATTTGGAGCATGGAGACGATTATCTCGGGATTGCAAGATAACCAAACAAAACTTTTAGTGGATTTCTACTTATTTTATTAAATATCATCTCCACCAAACAGGACAAGCTTGCATCTGTTATAGTTTTGGAGAAAAATGTGTTCATTTCATGTATGCGCGAAATGCCTTAAAAATGGCTTTAAAATGGATTTGGAGCATGGAGACGATTATCTCGGGATTGCAAGATAACCAAACAAAACTTTTAGTGGATTTCTACTTATTTTATTAAATATCATCTCCACCAAACAGGACAAGCTTGCATCTGTTATAGTTTTGGAGAAAAATGTGTTCATTTCATGTATGCGCGAAATGCCTTAAAAATGGCTTTAAAATGGATTTGGAGCATGGAGACGATTATCTCGGGATTGCAAGATAACCAAACAAAACTTTTAGTGGATTTCTACTTATTTTATTAAATATCATCTCCACCAAACAGGACAAGCTTGCATCTGTTATAGTTTTGGAGAAAAATGTGTTCATTTCATGTATGCGCGAAATGCCTTAAAAATGGCTTTAAAATGGATTTGGAGCATGGAGACGATTATCTCGGGATTGCAAGATAACCAAACAAAACTTTTAGTGGATTTCTACTTATTTTATTAAATATCATCTCCACCAAACAGGACAAGCTTGCATCTGTTATAGTTTTGGAGAAAAATGTGTTCATTTCATGTATGCGCGAAATGCCTTAAAAATGGCTTTAAAATGGATTTGGAGCATGGAGACGATTATCTCGGGATTGCAAGATAACCAAACAAAACTTTTAGTGGATTTCTACTTATTTTATTAAATATCATCTCCACCAAACAGGACAAGCTTGCATCTGTTATAGTTTTGGAGAAAAATGTGTTCATTTCATGTATGCGCGAAATGCCTTAAAAATGGCTTTAAAATGGATTTGGAGCATGGAGACGATTATCTCGGGATTGCAAGATAACCAAACAAAACTTTTAGTGGATTTCTACTTATTTTATTAAATATCATCTCCACCAAACAGGACAAGCTTGCATCTGTTATAGTTTTGGAGAAAAATGTGTTCATTTCATGTATGCGCGAAATGCCTTAAAAATGGCTTTAAAATGGATTTGGAGCATGGAGACGATTATCTCGGGATTGCAAGATAACCAAACAAAACTTTTAGTGGATTTCTACTTATTTTATTAAATATCATCTCCACCAAACAGGACAAGCTTGCATCTGTTATAGTTTTGGAGAAAAATGTGTTCATTTCATGTATGCGCGAAATGCCTTAAAAATGGCTTTAAAATGGATTTGGAGCATGGAGACGATTATCTCGGGATTGCAAGATAACCAAACAAAACTTTTAGTGGATTTCTACTTATTTTATTAAATATCATCTCCACCAAACAGGACAAGCTTGCATCTGTTATAGTTTTGGAGAAAAATGTGTTCATTTCATGTATGCGCGAAATGCCTTAAAAATGGCTTTAAAATGGATTTGGAGCATGGAGACGATTATCTCGGGATTGCAAGATAACCAAACAAAACTTTTAGTGGATTTCTACTTATTTTATTAAATATCATCTCCACCAAACAGGACAAGCTTGCATCTGTTATAGTTTTGGAGAAAAATGTGTTCATTTCATGTATGCGCGAAATGCCTTAAAAATGGCTTTAAAATGGATTTGGAGCATGGAGACGATTATCTCGGGATTGCAAGATAACCAAACAAAACTTTTAGTGGATTTCTACTTATTTTATTAAATATCATCTCCACCAAACAGGACAAGCTTGCATCTGTTATAGTTTTGGAGAAAAATGTGTTCATTTCATGTATGCGCGAAATGCCTTAAAAATGGCTTTAAAATGGATTTGGAGCATGGAGACGATTATCTCGGGATTGCAAGATAACCAAACAAAACTTTTAGTGGATTTCTACTTATTTTATTAAATATCATCTCCACCAAACAGGACAAGCTTGCATCTGTTATAGTTTTGGAGAAAAATGTGTTCATTTCATGTATGCGCGAAATGCCTTAAAAATGGCTTTAAAATGGATTTGGAGCATGGAGACGATTATCTCGGGATTGCAAGATAACCAAACAAAACTTTTAGTGGATTTCTACTTATTTTATTAAATATCATCTCCACCAAACAGGACAAGCTTGCATCTGTTATAGTTTTGGAGAAAAATGTGTTCATTTCATGTATGCGCGAAATGCCTTAAAAATGGCTTTAAAATGGATTTGGAGCATGGAGACGATTATCTCGGGATTGCAAGATAACCAAACAAAACTTTTAGTGGATTTCTACTTATTTTATTAAATATCATCTCCACCAAACAGGACAAGCTTGCATCTGTTATAGTTTTGGAGAAAAATGTGTTCATTTCATGTATGCGCGAAATGCCTTAAAAATGGCTTTAAAATGGATTTGGAGCATGGAGACGATTATCTCGGGATTGCAAGATAACCAAACAAAACTTTTAGTGGATTTCTACTTATTTTATTAAATATCATCTCCACCAAACAGGACAAGCTTGCATCTGTTATAGTTTTGGAGAAAAATGTGTTCATTTCATGTATGCGCGAAATGCCTTAAAAATGGCTTTAAAATGGATTTGGAGCATGGAGACGATTATCTCGGGATTGCAAGATAACCAAACAAAACTTTTAGTGGATTTCTACTTATTTTATTAAATATCATCTCCACCAAACAGGACAAGCTTGCATCTGTTATAGTTTTGGAGAAAAATGTGTTCATTTCATGTATGCGCGAAATGCCTTAAAAATGGCTTTAAAATGGATTTGGAGCATGGAGACGATTATCTCGGGATTGCAAGATAACCAAACAAAACTTTTAGTGGATTTCTACTTATTTTATTAAATATCATCTCCACCAAACAGGACAAGCTTGCATCTGTTATAGTTTTGGAGAAAAATGTGTTCATTTCATGTATGCGCGAAATGCCTTAAAAATGGCTTTAAAATGGATTTGGAGCATGGAGACGATTATCTCGGGATTGCAAGATAACCAAACAAAACTTTTAGTGGATTTCTACTTATTTTATTAAATATCATCTCCACCAAACAGGACAAGCTTGCATCTGTTATAGTTTTGGAGAAAAATGTGTTCATTTCATGTATGCGCGAAATGCCTTAAAAATGGCTTTAAAATGGATTTGGAGCATGGAGACGATTATCTCGGGATTGCAAGATAACCAAACAAAACTTTTAGTGGATTTCTACTTATTTTATTAAATATCATCTCCACCAAACAGGACAAGCTTGCATCTGTTATAGTTTTGGAGAAAAATGTGTTCATTTCATGTATGCGCGAAATGCCTTAAAAATGGCTTTAAAATGGATTTGGAGCATGGAGACGATTATCTCGGGATTGCAAGATAACCAAACAAAACTTTTAGTGGATTTCTACTTATTTTATTAAATATCATCTCCACCAAACAGGACAAGCTTGCATCTGTTATAGTTTTGGAGAAAAATGTGTTCATTTCATGTATGCGCGAAATGCCTTAAAAATGGCTTTAAAATGGATTTGGAGCATGGAGACGATTATCTCGGGATTGCAAGATAACCAAACAAAACTTTTAGTGGATTTCTACTTATTTTATTAAATATCATCTCCACCAAACAGGACAAGCTTGCATCTGTTATAGTTTTGGAGAAAAATGTGTTCATTTCATGTATGCGCGAAATGCCTTAAAAATGGCTTTAAAATGGATTTGGAGCATGGAGACGATTATCTCGGGATTGCAAGATAACCAAACAAAACTTTTAGTGGATTTCTACTTATTTTATTAAATATCATCTCCACCAAACAGGACAAGCTTGCATCTGTTATAGTTTTGGAGAAAAATGTGTTCATTTCATGTATGCGCGAAATGCCTTAAAAATGGCTTTAAAATGGATTTGGAGCATGGAGACGATTATCTCGGGATTGCAAGATAACCAAACAAAACTTTTAGTGGATTTCTACTTATTTTATTAAATATCATCTCCACCAAACAGGACAAGCTTGCATCTGTTATAGTTTTGGAGAAAAATGTGTTCATTTCATGTATGCGCGAAATGCCTTAAAAATGGCTTTAAAATGGATTTGGAGCATGGAGACGATTATCTCGGGATTGCAAGATAACCAAACAAAACTTTTAGTGGATTTCTACTTATTTTATTAAATATCATCTCCACCAAACAGGACAAGCTTGCATCTGTTATAGTTTTGGAGAAAAATGTGTTCATTTCATGTATGCGCGAAATGCCTTAAAAATGGCTTTAAAATGGATTTGGAGCATGGAGACGATTATCTCGGGATTGCAAGATAACCAAACAAAACTTTTAGTGGATTTCTACTTATTTTATTAAATATCATCTCCACCAAACAGGACAAGCTTGCATCTGTTATAGTTTTGGAGAAAAATGTGTTCATTTCATGTATGCGCGAAATGCCTTAAAAATGGCTTTAAAATGGATTTGGAGCATGGAGACGATTATCTCGGGATTGCAAGATAACCAAACAAAACTTTTAGTGGATTTCTACTTATTTTATTAAATATCATCTCCACCAAACAGGACAAGCTTGCATCTGTTATAGTTTTGGAGAAAAATGTGTTCATTTCATGTATGCGCGAAATGCCTTAAAAATGGCTTTAAAATGGATTTGGAGCATGGAGACGATTATCTCGGGATTGCAAGATAACCAAACAAAACTTTTAGTGGATTTCTACTTATTTTATTAAATATCATCTCCACCAAACAGGACAAGCTTGCATCTGTTATAGTTTTGGAGAAAAATGTGTTCATTTCATGTATGCGCGAAATGCCTTAAAAATGGCTTTAAAATGGATTTGGAGCATGGAGACGATTATCTCGGGATTGCAAGATAACCAAACAAAACTTTTAGTGGATTTCTACTTATTTTATTAAATATCATCTCCACCAAACAGGACAAGCTTGCATCTGTTATAGTTTTGGAGAAAAATGTGTTCATTTCATGTATGCGCGAAATGCCTTAAAAATGGCTTTAAAATGGATTTGGAGCATGGAGACGATTATCTCGGGATTGCAAGATAACCAAACAAAACTTTTAGTGGATTTCTACTTATTTTATTAAATATCATCTCCACCAAACAGGACAAGCTTGCATCTGTTATAGTTTTGGAGAAAAATGTGTTCATTTCATGTATGCGCGAAATGCCTTAAAAATGGCTTTAAAATGGATTTGGAGCATGGAGACGATTATCTCGGGATTGCAAGATAACCAAACAAAACTTTTAGTGGATTTCTACTTATTTTATTAAATATCATCTCCACCAAACAGGACAAGCTTGCATCTGTTATAGTTTTGGAGAAAAATGTGTTCATTTCATGTATGCGCGAAATGCCTTAAAAATGGCTTTAAAATGGATTTGGAGCATGGAGACGATTATCTCGGGATTGCAAGATAACCAAACAAAACTTTTAGTGGATTTCTACTTATTTTATTAAATATCATCTCCACCAAACAGGACAAGCTTGCATCTGTTATAGTTTTGGAGAAAAATGTGTTCATTTCATGTATGCGCGAAATGCCTTAAAAATGGCTTTAAAATGGATTTGGAGCATGGAGACGATTATCTCGGGATTGCAAGATAACCAAACAAAACTTTTAGTGGATTTCTACTTATTTTATTAAATATCATCTCCACCAAACAGGACAAGCTTGCATCTGTTATAGTTTTGGAGAAAAATGTGTTCATTTCATGTATGCGCGAAATGCCTTAAAAATGGCTTTAAAATGGATTTGGAGCATGGAGACGATTATCTCGGGATTGCAAGATAACCAAACAAAACTTTTAGTGGATTTCTACTTATTTTATTAAATATCATCTCCACCAAACAGGACAAGCTTGCATCTGTTATAGTTTTGGAGAAAAATGTGTTCATTTCATGTATGCGCGAAATGCCTTAAAAATGGCTTTAAAATGGATTTGGAGCATGGAGACGATTATCTCGGGATTGCAAGATAACCAAACAAAACTTTTAGTGGATTTCTACTTATTTTATTAAATATCATCTCCACCAAACAGGACAAGCTTGCATCTGTTATAGTTTTGGAGAAAAATGTGTTCATTTCATGTATGCGCGAAATGCCTTAAAAATGGCTTTAAAATGGATTTGGAGCATGGAGACGATTATCTCGGGATTGCAAGATAACCAAACAAAACTTTTAGTGGATTTCTACTTATTTTATTAAATATCATCTCCACCAAACAGGACAAGCTTGCATCTGTTATAGTTTTGGAGAAAAATGTGTTCATTTCATGTATGCGCGAAATGCCTTAAAAATGGCTTTAAAATGGATTTGGAGCATGGAGACGATTATCTCGGGATTGCAAGATAACCAAACAAAACTTTTAGTGGATTTCTACTTATTTTATTAAATATCATCTCCACCAAACAGGACAAGCTTGCATCTGTTATAGTTTTGGAGAAAAATGTGTTCATTTCATGTATGCGCGAAATGCCTTAAAAATGGCTTTAAAATGGATTTGGAGCATGGAGACGATTATCTCGGGATTGCAAGATAACCAAACAAAACTTTTAGTGGATTTCTACTTATTTTATTAAATATCATCTCCACCAAACAGGACAAGCTTGCATCTGTTATAGTTTTGGAGAAAAATGTGTTCATTTCATGTATGCGCGAAATGCCTTAAAAATGGCTTTAAAATGGATTTGGAGCATGGAGACGATTATCTCGGGATTGCAAGATAACCAAACAAAACTTTTAGTGGATTTCTACTTATTTTATTAAATATCATCTCCACCAAACAGGACAAGCTTGCATCTGTTATAGTTTTGGAGAAAAATGTGTTCATTTCATGTATGCGCGAAATGCCTTAAAAATGGCTTTAAAATGGATTTGGAGCATGGAGACGATTATCTCGGGATTGCAAGATAACCAAACAAAACTTTTAGTGGATTTCTACTTATTTTATTAAATATCATCTCCACCAAACAGGACAAGCTTGCATCTGTTATAGTTTTGGAGAAAAATGTGTTCATTTCATGTATGCGCGAAATGCCTTAAAAATGGCTTTAAAATGGATTTGGAGCATGGAGACGATTATCTCGGGATTGCAAGATAACCAAACAAAACTTTTAGTGGATTTCTACTTATTTTATTAAATATCATCTCCACCAAACAGGACAAGCTTGCATCTGTTATAGTTTTGGAGAAAAATGTGTTCATTTCATGTATGCGCGAAATGCCTTAAAAATGGCTTTAAAATGGATTTGGAGCATGGAGACGATTATCTCGGGATTGCAAGATAACCAAACAAAACTTTTAGTGGATTTCTACTTATTTTATTAAATATCATCTCCACCAAACAGGACAAGCTTGCATCTGTTATAGTTTTGGAGAAAAATGTGTTCATTTCATGTATGCGCGAAATGCCTTAAAAATGGCTTTAAAATGGATTTGGAGCATGGAGACGATTATCTCGGGATAGTAAGATAACCAAACAAAACTTTTAGTGGATTTCTACTTATTTTATTAAATATCATCTCCACCAAACAGGACAAGCTTGCATCTGTTATAGTTTTGGAGAAAAATGTGTTCATTTCATGTATGCGCGAAATGCCTTAAAAATGGCTTTAAAATGGATTTGGAGCATGGAGACGATTATCTCGGGATTGCAAGATAACCAAACAAAACTTTTAGTGGATTTCTACTTATTTTATTAAATATCATCTCCACCAAACAGGACAAGCTTGCATCTGTTATAGTTTTGGAGAAAAATGTGTTCATTTCATGTATGCGCGAAATGCCTTAAAAATGGCTTTAAAATGGATTTGGAGCATGGAGACGATTATCTCGGGATTGCAAGATAACCAAACAAAACTTTTAGTGGATTTCTACTTATTTTATTAAATATCATCTCCACCAAACAGGACAAGCTTGCATCTGTTATAGTTTTGGAGAAAAATGTGTTCATTTCATGTATGCGCGAAATGCCTTAAAAATGGCTTTAAAATGGATTTGGAGCATGGAGACGATTATCTCGGGATTGCAAGATAACCAAACAAAACTTTTAGTGGATTTCTACTTATTTTATTAAATATCATCTCCACCAAACAGGACAAGCTTGCATCTGTTATAGTTTTGGAGAAAAATGTGTTCATTTCATGTATGCGCGAAATGCCTTAAAAATGGCTTTAAAATGGATTTGGAGCATGGAGACGATTATCTCGGGATTGCAAGATAACCAAACAAAACTTTTAGTGGATTTCTACTTATTTTATTAAATATCATCTCCACCAAACAGGACAAGCTTGCATCTGTTATAGTTTTGGAGAAAAATGTGTTCATTTCATGTATGCGCGAAATGCCTTAAAAATGGCTTTAAAATGGATTTGGAGCATGGAGACGATTATCTCGGGATTGCAAGATAACCAAACAAAACTTTTAGTGGATTTCTACTTATTTTATTAAATATCATCTCCACCAAACAGGACAAGCTTGCATCTGTTATAGTTTTGGAGAAAAATGTGTTCATTTCATGTATGCGCGAAATGCCTTAAAAATGGCTTTAAAATGGATTTGGAGCATGGAGACGATTATCTCGGGATTGCAAGATAACCAAACAAAACTTTTAGTGGATTTCTACTTATTTTATTAAATATCATCTCCACCAAACAGGACAAGCTTGCATCTGTTATAGTTTTGGAGAAAAATGTGTTCATTTCATGTATGCGCGAAATGCCTTAAAAATGGCTTTAAAATGGATTTGGAGCATGGAGACGATTATCTCGGGATTGCAAGATAACCAAACAAAACTTTTAGTGGATTTCTACTTATTTTATTAAATATCATCTCCACCAAACAGGACAAGCTTGCATCTGTTATAGTTTTGGAGAAAAATGTGTTCATTTCATGTATGCGCGAAATGCCTTAAAAATGGCTTTAAAATGGATTTGGAGCATGGAGACGATTATCTCGGGATTGCAAGATAACCAAACAAAACTTTTAGTGGATTTCTACTTATTTTATTAAATATCATCTCCACCAAACAGGACAAGCTTGCATCTGTTATAGTTTTGGAGAAAAATGTGTTCATTTCATGTATGCGCGAAATGCCTTAAAAATGGCTTTAAAATGGATTTGGAGCATGGAGACGATTATCTCGGGATTGCAAGATAACCAAACAAAACTTTTAGTGGATTTCTACTTATTTTATTAAATATCATCTCCACCAAACAGGACAAGCTTGCATCTGTTATAGTTTTGGAGAAAAATGTGTTCATTTCATGTATGCGCGAAATGCCTTAAAAATGGCTTTAAAATGGATTTGGAGCATGGAGACGATTATCTCGGGATTGCAAGATAACCAAACAAAACTTTTAGTGGATTTCTACTTATTTTATTAAATATCATCTCCACCAAACAGGACAAGCTTGCATCTGTTATAGTTTTGGAGAAAAATGTGTTCATTTCATGTATGCGCGAAATGCCTTAAAAATGGCTTTAAAATGGATTTGGAGCATGGAGACGATTATCTCGGGATTGCAAGATAACCAAACAAAACTTTTAGTGGATTTCTACTTATTTTATTAAATATCATCTCCACCAAACAGGACAAGCTTGCATCTGTTATAGTTTTGGAGAAAAATGTGTTCATTTCATGTATGCGCGAAATGCCTTAAAAATGGCTTTAAAATGGATTTGGAGCATGGAGACGATTATCTCGGGATTGCAAGATAACCAAACAAAACTTTTAGTGGATTTCTACTTATTTTATTAAATATCATCTCCACCAAACAGGACAAGCTTGCATCTGTTATAGTTTTGGAGAAAAATGTGTTCATTTCATGTATGCGCGAAATGCCTTAAAAATGGCTTTAAAATGGATTTGGAGCATGGAGACGATTATCTCGGGATTGCAAGATAACCAAACAAAACTTTTAGTGGATTTCTACTTATTTTATTAAATATCATCTCCACCAAACAGGACAAGCTTGCATCTGTTATAGTTTTGGAGAAAAATGTGTTCATTTCATGTATGCGCGAAATGCCTTAAAAATGGCTTTAAAATGGATTTGGAGCATGGAGACGATTATCTCGGGATTGCAAGATAACCAAACAAAACTTTTAGTGGATTTCTACTTATTTTATTAAATATCATCTCCACCAAACAGGACAAGCTTGCATCTGTTATAGTTTTGGAGAAAAATGTGTTCATTTCATGTATGCGCGAAATGCCTTAAAAATGGCTTTAAAATGGATTTGGAGCATGGAGACGATTATCTCGGGATTGCAAGATAACCAAACAAAACTTTTAGTGGATTTCTACTTATTTTATTAAATATCATCTCCACCAAACAGGACAAGCTTGCATCTGTTATAGTTTTGGAGAAAAATGTGTTCATTTCATGTATGCGCGAAATGCCTTAAAAATGGCTTTAAAATGGATTTGGAGCATGGAGACGATTATCTCGGGATTGCAAGATAACCAAACAAAACTTTTAGTGGATTTCTACTTATTTTATTAAATATCATCTCCACCAAACAGGACAAGCTTGCATCTGTTATAGTTTTGGAGAAAAATGTGTTCATTTCATGTATGCGCGAAATGCCTTAAAAATGGCTTTAAAATGGATTTGGAGCATGGAGACGATTATCTCGGGATTGCAAGATAACCAAACAAAACTTTTAGTGGATTTCTACTTATTTTATTAAATATCATCTCCACCAAACAGGACAAGCTTGCATCTGTTATAGTTTTGGAGAAAAATGTGTTCATTTCATGTATGCGCGAAATGCCTTAAAAATGGCTTTAAAATGGATTTGGAGCATGGAGACGATTATCTCGGGATTGCAAGATAACCAAACAAAACTTTTAGTGGATTTCTACTTATTTTATTAAATATCATCTCCACCAAACAGGACAAGCTTGCATCTGTTATAGTTTTGGAGAAAAATGTGTTCATTTCATGTATGCGCGAAATGCCTTAAAAATGGCTTTAAAATGGATTTGGAGCATGGAGACGATTATCTCGGGATTGCAAGATAACCAAACAAAACTTTTAGTGGATTTCTACTTATTTTATTAAATATCATCTCCACCAAACAGGACAAGCTTGCATCTGTTATAGTTTTGGAGAAAAATGTGTTCATTTCATGTATGCGCGAAATGCCTTAAAAATGGCTTTAAAATGGATTTGGAGCATGGAGACGATTATCTCGGGATTGCAAGATAACCAAACAAAACTTTTAGTGGATTTCTACTTATTTTATTAAATATCATCTCCACCAAACAGGACAAGCTTGCATCTGTTATAGTTTTGGAGAAAAATGTGTTCATTTCATGTATGCGCGAAATGCCTTAAAAATGGCTTTAAAATGGATTTGGAGCATGGAGACGATTATCTCGGGATTGCAAGATAACCAAACAAAACTTTTAGTGGATTTCTACTTATTTTATTAAATATCATCTCCACCAAACAGGACAAGCTTGCATCTGTTATAGTTTTGGAGAAAAATGTGTTCATTTCATGTATGCGCGAAATGCCTTAAAAATGGCTTTAAAATGGATTTGGAGCATGGAGACGATTATCTCGGGATTGCAAGATAACCAAACAAAACTTTTAGTGGATTTCTACTTATTTTATTAAATATCATCTCCACCAAACAGGACAAGCTTGCATCTGTTATAGTTTTGGAGAAAAATGTGTTCATTTCATGTATGCGCGAAATGCCTTAAAAATGGCTTTAAAATGGATTTGGAGCATGGAGACGATTATCTCGGGATTGCAAGATAACCAAACAAAACTTTTAGTGGATTTCTACTTATTTTATTAAATATCATCTCCACCAAACAGGACAAGCTTGCATCTGTTATAGTTTTGGAGAAAAATGTGTTCATTTCATGTATGCGCGAAATGCCTTAAAAATGGCTTTAAAATGGATTTGGAGCATGGAGACGATTATCTCGGGATTGCAAGATAACCAAACAAAACTTTTAGTGGATTTCTACTTATTTTATTAAATATCATCTCCACCAAACAGGACAAGCTTGCATCTGTTATAGTTTTGGAGAAAAATGTGTTCATTTCATGTATGCGCGAAATGCCTTAAAAATGGCTTTAAAATGGATTTGGAGCATGGAGACGATTATCTCGGGATTGCAAGATAACCAAACAAAACTTTTAGTGGATTTCTACTTATTTTATTAAATATCATCTCCACCAAACAGGACAAGCTTGCATCTGTTATAGTTTTGGAGAAAAATGTGTTCATTTCATGTATGCGCGAAATGCCTTAAAAATGGCTTTAAAATGGATTTGGAGCATGGAGACGATTATCTCGGGATTGCAAGATAACCAAACAAAACTTTTAGTGGATTTCTACTTATTTTATTAAATATCATCTCCACCAAACAGGACAAGCTTGCATCTGTTATAGTTTTGGAGAAAAATGTGTTCATTTCATGTATGCGCGAAATGCCTTAAAAATGGCTTTAAAATGGATTTGGAGCATGGAGACGATTATCTCGGGATTGCAAGATAACCAAACAAAACTTTTAGTGGATTTCTACTTATTTTATTAAATATCATCTCCACCAAACAGGACAAGCTTGCATCTGTTATAGTTTTGGAGAAAAATGTGTTCATTTCATGTATGCGCGAAATGCCTTAAAAATGGCTTTAAAATGGATTTGGAGCATGGAGACGATTATCTCGGGATTGCAAGATAACCAAACAAAACTTTTAGTGGATTTCTACTTATTTTATTAAATATCATCTCCACCAAACAGGACAAGCTTGCATCTGTTATAGTTTTGGAGAAAAATGTGTTCATTTCATGTATGCGCGAAATGCCTTAAAAATGGCTTTAAAATGGATTTGGAGCATGGAGACGATTATCTCGGGATTGCAAGATAACCAAACAAAACTTTTAGTGGATTTCTACTTATTTTATTAAATATCATCTCCACCAAACAGGACAAGCTTGCATCTGTTATAGTTTTGGAGAAAAATGTGTTCATTTCATGTATGCGCGAAATGCCTTAAAAATGGCTTTAAAATGGATTTGGAGCATGGAGACGATTATCTCGGGATTGCAAGATAACCAAACAAAACTTTTAGTGGATTTCTACTTATTTTATTAAATATCATCTCCACCAAACAGGACAAGCTTGCATCTGTTATAGTTTTGGAGAAAAATGTGTTCATTTCATGTATGCGCGAAATGCCTTAAAAATGGCTTTAAAATGGATTTGGAGCATGGAGACGATTATCTCGGGATTGCAAGATAACCAAACAAAACTTTTAGTGGATTTCTACTTATTTTATTAAATATCATCTCCACCAAACAGGACAAGCTTGCATCTGTTATAGTTTTGGAGAAAAATGTGTTCATTTCATGTATGCGCGAAATGCCTTAAAAATGGCTTTAAAATGGATTTGGAGCATGGAGACGATTATCTCGGGATTGCAAGATAACCAAACAAAACTTTTAGTGGATTTCTACTTATTTTATTAAATATCATCTCCACCAAACAGGACAAGCTTGCATCTGTTATAGTTTTGGAGAAAAATGTGTTCATTTCATGTATGCGCGAAATGCCTTAAAAATGGCTTTAAAATGGATTTGGAGCATGGAGACGATTATCTCGGGATTGCAAGATAACCAAACAAAACTTTTAGTGGATTTCTACTTATTTTATTAAATATCATCTCCACCAAACAGGACAAGCTTGCATCTGTTATAGTTTTGGAGAAAAATGTGTTCATTTCATGTATGCGCGAAATGCCTTAAAAATGGCTTTAAAATGGATTTGGAGCATGGAGACGATTATCTCGGGATTGCAAGATAACCAAACAAAACTTTTAGTGGATTTCTACTTATTTTATTAAATATCATCTCCACCAAACAGGACAAGCTTGCATCTGTTATAGTTTTGGAGAAAAATGTGTTCATTTCATGTATGCGCGAAATGCCTTAAAAATGGCTTTAAAATGGATTTGGAGCATGGAGACGATTATCTCGGGATTGCAAGATAACCAAACAAAACTTTTAGTGGATTTCTACTTATTTTATTAAATATCATCTCCACCAAACAGGACAAGCTTGCATCTGTTATAGTTTTGGAGAAAAATGTGTTCATTTCATGTATGCGCGAAATGCCTTAAAAATGGCTTTAAAATGGATTTGGAGCATGGAGACGATTATCTCGGGATTGCAAGATAACCAAACAAAACTTTTAGTGGATTTCTACTTATTTTATTAAATATCATCTCCACCAAACAGGACAAGCTTGCATCTGTTATAGTTTTGGAGAAAAATGTGTTCATTTCATGTATGCGCGAAATGCCTTAAAAATGGCTTTAAAATGGATTTGGAGCATGGAGACGATTATCTCGGGATTGCAAGATAACCAAACAAAACTTTTAGTGGATTTCTACTTATTTTATTAAATATCATCTCCACCAAACAGGACAAGCTTGCATCTGTTATAGTTTTGGAGAAAAATGTGTTCATTTCATGTATGCGCGAAATGCCTTAAAAATGGCTTTAAAATGGATTTGGAGCATGGAGACGATTATCTCGGGATTGCAAGATAACCAAACAAAACTTTTAGTGGATTTCTACTTATTTTATTAAATATCATCTCCACCAAACAGGACAAGCTTGCATCTGTTATAGTTTTGGAGAAAAATGTGTTCATTTCATGTATGCGCGAAATGCCTTAAAAATGGCTTTAAAATGGATTTGGAGCATGGAGACGATTATCTCGGGATTGCAAGATAACCAAACAAAACTTTTAGTGGATTTCTACTTATTTTATTAAATATCATCTCCACCAAACAGGACAAGCTTGCATCTGTTATAGTTTTGGAGAAAAATGTGTTCATTTCATGTATGCGCGAAATGCCTTAAAAATGGCTTTAAAATGGATTTGGAGCATGGAGACGATTATCTCGGGATTGCAAGATAACCAAACAAAACTTTTAGTGGATTTCTACTTATTTTATTAAATATCATCTCCACCAAACAGGACAAGCTTGCATCTGTTATAGTTTTGGAGAAAAATGTGTTCATTTCATGTATGCGCGAAATGCCTTAAAAATGGCTTTAAAATGGATTTGGAGCATGGAGACGATTATCTCGGGATTGCAAGATAACCAAACAAAACTTTTAGTGGATTTCTACTTATTTTATTAAATATCATCTCCACCAAACAGGACAAGCTTGCATCTGTTATAGTTTTGGAGAAAAATGTGTTCATTTCATGTATGCGCGAAATGCCTTAAAAATGGCTTTAAAATGGATTTGGAGCATGGAGACGATTATCTCGGGATTGCAAGATAACCAAACAAAACTTTTAGTGGATTTCTACTTATTTTATTAAATATCATCTCCACCAAACAGGACAAGCTTGCATCTGTTATAGTTTTGGAGAAAAATGTGTTCATTTCATGTATGCGCGAAATGCCTTAAAAATGGCTTTAAAATGGATTTGGAGCATGGAGACGATTATCTCGGGATTGCAAGATAACCAAACAAAACTTTTAGTGGATTTCTACTTATTTTATTAAATATCATCTCCACCAAACAGGACAAGCTTGCATCTGTTATAGTTTTGGAGAAAAATGTGTTCATTTCATGTATGCGCGAAATGCCTTAAAAATGGCTTTAAAATGGATTTGGAGCATGGAGACGATTATCTCGGGATTGCAAGATAACCAAACAAAACTTTTAGTGGATTTCTACTTATTTTATTAAATATCATCTCCACCAAACAGGACAAGCTTGCATCTGTTATAGTTTTGGAGAAAAATGTGTTCATTTCATGTATGCGCGAAATGCCTTAAAAATGGCTTTAAAATGGATTTGGAGCATGGAGACGATTATCTCGGGATTGCAAGATAACCAAACAAAACTTTTAGTGGATTTCTACTTATTTTATTAAATATCATCTCCACCAAACAGGACAAGCTTGCATCTGTTATAGTTTTGGAGAAAAATGTGTTCATTTCATGTATGCGCGAAATGCCTTAAAAATGGCTTTAAAATGGATTTGGAGCATGGAGACGATTATCTCGGGATTGCAAGATAACCAAACAAAACTTTTAGTGGATTTCTACTTATTTTATTAAATATCATCTCCACCAAACAGGACAAGCTTGCATCTGTTATAGTTTTGGAGAAAAATGTGTTCATTTCATGTATGCGCGAAATGCCTTAAAAATGGCTTTAAAATGGATTTGGAGCATGGAGACGATTATCTCGGGATTGCAAGATAACCAAACAAAACTTTTAGTGGATTTCTACTTATTTTATTAAATATCATCTCCACCAAACAGGACAAGCTTGCATCTGTTATAGTTTTGGAGAAAAATGTGTTCATTTCATGTATGCGCGAAATGCCTTAAAAATGGCTTTAAAATGGATTTGGAGCATGTCTCGGGATTGCAAGATAACCAAACAAAACTTTTAGTGGATTTCTACTTATTTTATTAAATATCATCTCCACCAAACAGGACAAGCTTGCATCTGTTATAGTTTTGGAGAAAAATGTGTTCATTTCATGTATGCGCGAAATGCCTTAAAAATGGCTTTAAAATGGATTTGGAGCATGGAGACGATTATCTCGGGATTGCAAGATAACCAAACAAAACTTTTAGTGGATTTCTACTTATTTTATTAAATATCATCTCCACCAAACAGGACAAGCTTGCATCTGTTATAGTTTTGGAGAAAAATGTGTTCATTTCATGTATGCGCGAAATGCCTTAAAAATGGCTTTAAAATGGATTTGGAGCATGGAGACGATTATCTCGGGATTGCAAGATAACCAAACAAAACTTTTAGTGGATTTCTACTTATTTTATTAAATATCATCTCCACCAAACAGGACAAGCTTGCATCTGTTATAGTTTTGGAGAAAAATGTGTTCATTTCATGTATGCGCGAAATGCCTTAAAAATGGCTTTAAAATGGATTTGGAGCATGGAGACGATTATCTCGGGATTGCAAGATAACCAAACAAAACTTTTAGTGGATTTCTACTTATTTTATTAAATATCATCTCCACCAAACAGGACAAGCTTGCATCTGTTATAGTTTTGGAGAAAAATGTGTTCATTTCATGTATGCGCGAAATGCCTTAAAAATGGCTTTAAAATGGATTTGGAGCATGGAGACGATTATCTCGGGATTGCAAGATAACCAAACAAAACTTTTAGTGGATTTCTACTTATTTT
Source organism: Anomaloglossus baeobatrachus (assembly GCF_048569485.1). Lineage (NCBI taxonomy): Eukaryota > Metazoa > Chordata > Amphibia > Anura > Aromobatidae > Anomaloglossus > Anomaloglossus baeobatrachus. Next base: position 138,014 of record NW_027444787.1, on the reverse strand, counting down.
ATTAAATATCATCTCCACCAAACAGGACAAGCTTGCATCTGTTATAGTTTTGGAGAAAAATGTGTTCATTTCATGTATGCGCGAAATGCCTTAAAAATGGCTTTAAAATGGATTTGGAGCATGGAGACGATTATCTCGGGATTGCAAGATAACCAAACAAAACTTTTAGTGGATTTCTACTTATTTTATTAAATATCATCTCCACCAAACAGGACAAGCTTGCATCTGTTATAGTTTTGGAGAAAAATGTGTTCATTTCATGTATGCGCGAAATGCCTTAAAAATGGCTTTAAAATGGATTTGGAGCATGGAGACGATTATCTCGGGATTGCAAGATAACCAAACAAAACTTTTAGTGGATTTCTACTTATTTTATTAAATATCATCTCCACCAAACAGGACAAGCTTGCATCTGTTATAGTTTTGGAGAAAAATGTGTTCATTTCATGTATGCGCGAAATGCCTTAAAAATGGCTTTAAAATGGATTTGGAGCATGGAGACGATTATCTCGGGATTGCAAGATAACCAAACAAAACTTTTAGTGGATTTCTACTTATTTTATTAAATATCATCTCCACCAAACAGGACAAGCTTGCATCTGTTATAGTTTTGGAGAAAAATGTGTTCATTTCATGTATGCGCGAAATGCCTTAAAAATGGCTTTAAAATGGATTTGGAGCATGGAGACGATTATCTCGGGATTGCAAGATAACCAAACAAAACTTTTAGTGGATTTCTACTTATTTTATTAAATATCATCTCCACCAAACAGGACAAGCTTGCATCTGTTATAGTTTTGGAGAAAAATGTGTTCATTTCATGTATGCGCGAAATGCCTTAAAAATGGCTTTAAAATGGATTTGGAGCATGGAGACGATTATCTCGGGATTGCAAGATAACCAAACAAAACTTTTAGTGGATTTCTACTTATTTTATTAAATATCATCTCCACCAAACAGGACAAGCTTGCATCTGTTATAGTTTTGGAGAAAAATGTGTTCATTTCATGTATGCGCGAAATGCCTTAAAAATGGCTTTAAAATGGATTTGGAGCATGGAGACGATTATCTCGGGATTGCAAGATAACCAAACAAAACTTTTAGTGGATTTCTACTTATTTTATTAAATATCATCTCCACCAAACAGGACAAGCTTGCATCTGTTATAGTTTTGGAGAAAAATGTGTTCATTTCATGTATGCGCGAAATGCCTTAAAAATGGCTTTAAAATGGATTTGGAGCATGGAGACGATTATCTCGGGATTGCAAGATAACCAAACAAAACTTTTAGTGGATTTCTACTTATTTTATTAAATATCATCTCCACCAAACAGGACAAGCTTGCATCTGTTATAGTTTTGGAGAAAAATGTGTTCATTTCATGTATGCGCGAAATGCCTTAAAAATGGCTTTAAAATGGATTTGGAGCATGGAGACGATTATCTCGGGATTGCAAGATAACCAAACAAAACTTTTAGTGGATTTCTACTTATTTTATTAAATATCATCTCCACCAAACAGGACAAGCTTGCATATTTATAGTTTTGGAGAAAAATGTGTTCATTTCATGTATGCGCGAAATGCCTTAAAAATGGCTTTAAAATGGATTTGGAGCATGGAGACGATTATCTCGGGATTGCAAGATAACCAAACAAAACTTTTAGTGGATTTCTACTTATTTTATTAAATATCATCTCCACCAAACAGGACAAGCTTGCATCTGTTATAGTTTTGGAGAAAAATGTGTTCATTTCATGTATGCGCGAAATGCCTTAAAAATGGCTTTAAAATGGATTTGGAGCATGGAGACGATTATCTCGGGATTGCAAGATAACCAAACAAAACTTTTAGTGGATTTCTACTTATTTTATTAAATATCATCTCCACCCAACAGGACAAGCTTGCATCTGTTATAGTTTTGGAGAAAAATGTGTTCATTTCATGTATGCGCGAAATGCCTTAAAAATGGCTTTAAAATGGATTTGGAGCATGGAGACGATTATCTCGGGATAGTAAGATAACCAAACAAAACTTTTAGTGGATTTCTACTTATTTTATTAAATATCATCTCCACCAAACAGGACAAGCTTGCATCTGTTATAGTTTTGGAGAAAAATGTGTTCATTTCATGTATGGCGCGGAAATGCCTTAAAAATGGCTTTAAAATGGATTTGGAGCATGGAGACGATTATCTCGGGATTGCAAGATAACCAAACAAAACTTTTAGTGGATTTCTACTTATTTTATTAAATATCATCTCCACCAAACAGGACAAGCTTGCATCTGTTATAGTTTTGGAGAAAAATGTGTTCATTTCATGTATGCGCGAAATGCCTTAAAAATGGCTTTAAAATGGATTTGGAGCATGGAGACGATTATCTCGGGATTGCAAGATAACCAAACAAAACCTTTAGTGGATTTCTACTTATTTTATTAAATATCATCTCCACCAAACAGGACAAGCTTGCATCTGTTATAGTTTTGGAGAAAAATGTGTTCATTTCATGTATGCGCGAAATGCCTTAAAAATGGCTTTAAAAATAGATTTGGAGCATGGAGACGATTATCTCGGGATTGCAAGATAACCAAACAAAACTTTTAGTGGATTTCTACTTATTTTATTAAATATCATCTCCACCAAACAGGACAAGCTTGCATCTGTTATAGTTTTGGAGAAAAATGTGTTCATTTCATGTATGCGCGAAATGCCTTAAAAATGGCTTTAAAATGGATTTGGAGCATGGAGACGATTATCACGGGATTGCAAGATAACCAAACAAAACTTTTAGTGGATTTCTACTTATTTTATTAAATATCATCTCCACCAAACAGGACAAGCTTGCATCTGTTATAGTTTTGGAGAAAAATGTGTTCATTTCATGTATGCGCGAAATGCCTTAAAAATGGCTTTAAAATGGATTTGGAGCATGGAGACGATTATCTCGGGATTGCAAGATAACCAAACAAAACTTTTAGTGGATTTCTACTTATTTTATTAAATATCATCTCCACCAAACAGGACAAGCTTGCATCTGTTATAGTTTTGGAGAAAAATGTGTTCATTTCATGTATGCGCGAAATGCCTTAAAAATGGCTTTAAAATGGATTTGGAGCATGGAGACGATTATCCTCGGGATTGCAAGATAACCAAACAAAACTTTTAGTGGATTTCTACTTATTTTATTAAATATCATCTCCACCAAACAGGACAAGCTTGCATCTGTTATAGTTTTGGAGAAAAATGTGTTCATTTCATGTATGCGCGAAATGCCTTAAAAAATGGCTTTAAAATGGATTTGGAGCATGGGAGACGATTATCTCGGGATTGCAAGATAACCAAACAAAACTTTTAGTGGATTTCTACTTATTTTATTAAATATCATCTCCACCAAACAGGACAAGCTTGCATCTGTTATAGTTTTTGGAGAAAAATGTGTTCATTTCATGTATGCGCGAAATGCCTTAAAAATGGCTTTAAAATGGATTTGGAGCATGGAGACGATTATCTCGGGATTGCAAGATAACCAAACAAAACTTTTAGTGGATTTCTACTTATTTTATTAAATATCATCTCCACCAAACAGGACAAGCTTGCATCTGTTATAGTTTTGGAGAAAAATGTGTTCATTTCATGTATGCGCGAAATGCCTTAAAAATGGCTTTAAAAATGGATTTGGAGCATGGAGACGATTATCTCGGGATTGCAAGATAACCAAACAAAACTTTTAGTGGATTTCTACTTATTTTATTAAATATCATCTCCACCAAACAGGACAAGCTTGCATCTGTTATAGTTTTGGAGAAAAATGTGTTCATTTCATGTATGCTCGAAATGCCTTAAAAATGGCTTTAAAATGGATTTGGAGCATGGAGACGATTATCTCGGGATTGCAAGATAACCAAACAAAACTTTTAGTGGATTTCTACTTATTTTATTAAATATCATCTCCACCAAACAGGACAAGCTTGCATCTGTTATAGTTTTGGAGAAAAATGTGTTCATTTCATGTATGCGCGAAATGCCTTAAAAATGGCTTTAAAATGGATTTGGAGCATGGAGACGATTATCTCGGGATTGCAAGATAACCAAACAAAACTTTTAGTGGATTTCTACTTATTTTATTAAATATCATCTCCACCAAACAGGACAAGCTTGCATCTGTTATAGTTTTGGAGAAAAATGTGTTCATTTCATGTATGCGCGAAATGCCTTAAAAATGGCTTTAAAATGGATTTGGAGCATGGAGACGATTATCTCGGGATTGCAAGATAACCAAACAAAACTTTTAGTGGATTTCTACTTATTTTATTAAATATCATCTCCACCAAACAGGACAAGCTTGCATCTGTTATAGTTTTGGAGAAAAATGTGTTCATTTCATGTATGCGCGAAATGCCTTAAAAATGGCTTTAAAATGGATTTGGAGCATGGAGACGATTATCTCGGGATTGCAAGATAACCAAACAAAACTTTTAGTGGATTTCTACTTATTTTATTAAATATCATCTCCACCAAACAGGACAAGCTTGCATCTGTTATAGTTTTGGAGAAAAATGTGTTCATTTCATGTATGCGCGAAATGCCTTAAAAATGGCTTTAAAATGGATTTGGAGCATGGAGACGATTATCTCGGGATTGCAAGATAACCAAACAAAACTTTTTAGTGGATTTCTACTTATTTTTATTAAATATCATCTCCACCAAACAGGACAAGCTTGCATCTGTTATAGTTTTTGGAGAAAAATGTGTTCATTTCATGTATGCGCGAAATGCCTTAAAAATGGCTTTAAAATGGATTTGGAGCATGGAGACGATTATCTCGGGATTGCAAGATAACCAAACAAAACTTTTAGTGGATTTCTACTTATTTTATTAAATATCATCTCCACCAAACAGGACAAGCTTGCATCTGTTATAGTTTTGGAGAAAAATGTGTTCATTTCATGTATGCGCGAAATGCCTTAAAAATGGCTTTAAAATGGATTTGGAGCATGGAGACGATTATCTCGGATTGCAAGATAACCAAACAAAACTTTTAGTGGATTTCTACTTATTTTATTAAATATCATCTCCACCAAACAGGACAAGCTTGCATCTGTTATAGTTTTGGAGAAAAATGTGTTCATTTCATGTATGCGCGAAATGCCTTAAAAATGGCTTTAAAATGGATTTGGAGCATGGAGACGATTAATCTCGGGATAGTAAGATAACCAAACAAAACTTTTAGTGGATTTCTACTTATTTTATTAAATATCATCTCCACCAAACAGGACAAGCTTGCATCTGTTATAGTTTTTGGAGAAAAATGTGTTCATTTCATGTATGCGCGAAATGCCTTAAAAATGGCTTTAAAATGGATTTGGAGCATGGAGACGATTATCTCGGGATTGCAAGATAACCAAACAAAACTTTTAGTGGATTTCTACTTATTTTATTAAATATCATCTCCACCAAACAGGACAAGCTTGCATCTGTTATAGTTTTGGAGAAAAATGTGTTCATTTCATGTATGCGCGAAATGCCTTAAAAATGGCTTTAAAATGGATTTGGAGCATGGAGACGATTATCTCGGGGATTGCAAGATAACCAAACAAAACTTTTAGTGGATTTCTACTTATTTTATTAAACATCATCTCCACCAAACAGGACAAGCTTGCATCTGTTATAGTTTTGGAGAAAAATGTGTTCATTTCATGTATGCGCGAAATGCCTTAAAAATGGCTTTAAAATGGATTTGGAGCATGGAGACGATTATCTCGGGATTGCAAGATAACCAAACAAAACTTTTAGTGGATTTCTACTTATTTTATTAAATATCATCTCCACCAAACAGGACAAGCTTGCATCTGTTATAGTTTTGGAGAAAAATGTGTTCATTTCATGTATGCGCGAAATGCCTTAAAAATGGCTTAAAATGGATTTGGGAGCATGGAGACGATTATCTCGGGATTGCAAGATAACCAAACAAAACTTTTAGTGGATTTCTACTTATTTTATTAAATATCATCTCCACCAAACAGGACAAGCTTGCATCTGTTATAGTTTTGGAGAAAAATGTGTTCATTTCATGTATGCGCGAAATGCCTTAAAAATGGCTTTAAAATGGATTTGGAGCATGGAGACGATTATCTCGGGATTGCAAGATAACCAAACAAAACTTTTAGTGGATTTCTACTTATTTTATTAAATATCATCTCCACCAAACAGGACAAGCTTGCATCTTTTATAGTTTTGGAGAAAAATGTGTTCATTTCATGTATGCGCGAAATGCCTTAAAAATGGCTTTAAAATGGATTTGGAGCATGGAGACGATTATCTCGGGATTGCAAGATAACCAAACAAAACTTTTAGTGGATTTCTACTTATTTTATTAAATATCATCTCCACCAAACAGGACAAGCTTGCATATGTTATAGTTTTGGAGAAAAATGTGTTCATTTTCATGTATGTGCGCGAAATGCCTTAAAAATGGCTTTAAAATGGATTTGGAGCATGGAGACGATTATCTCGGGATTGCAAGATAACCAAACAAAACTTTTAGTGGATTTCTACTTATTTTATTAAATATCATCTCCACCAAACAGGACAAGCTTGCATCTGTTATAGTTTTGGAGAAAAATGTGTTCATTTCATGTATGCGCGAAATGCCTTAAAAATGGCTTTAAAATGGATTTGGAGCATGGAGACGATTATCTCGGGATTGTAAGATAACCAAACAAAACTTTTAGTGGATTTCTACTTATTTTATTTAAATATCATCTCCACCAAACAGGACAAGCTTGCATCTGTTATAGTTTTGGAGAAAAAATGTGTTCATTTCATGTATGCGCGAAATGCCTTAAAAATGGCTTTAAAATGGATTTGGAGCATGGAGACGATTATCTCGGGATTGCAAGATAACCAAACAAAACTTTTAGTGGATTTCTACTTATTTTATTAAATATCATCTCCACCAAACAGGACAAGCTTGCATCTGTTATAGTTTTGGAGAAAAATGTGTTCATTTCATGTATGCGCGAAATGCCTTAAAAATGGCTTTAAAATGGATTTGGAGCATGGAGACCGATTATCTCGGGATTGCAAGATAACCAAACAAAACCTTTAGTGGATTTCTACTTATTTTATTAAATATCATCTCCACCAAACAGGACAAGCTTGCATCTGTTATAGTTTTGGAGAAAAATGTGTTTCATTTCATGTATGCGCGAAATGCCTTAAAAAATGGCTTTAAAATAGGATTTGGAGCATGGAGACGATTATCTCGGGATTGCAAGATAACCAAACAAAAACTTTTAGTGGATTTCTACTTATTTTATTAAATATCATCTCCACCCAAACAGGACAAGCTTGCATCTGTTATAGTTTTGGAGAAAAATGTGTTCATTTCATGTATGCGCGAAATGCCTTAAAAATGGCTTTAAAATGGATTTGGAGCATGGAGACGATTATCTCGGGATTGCAAGATAACCAAACAAAACTTTTAGTGGATTTCTACTTATTTTATTAAATATCATCTCCACCAAACAGGACAAGCTTGCATCTGTTATAGTTTTGGAGAAAAATGTGTTCATTTCATGTATGCGCGAAATGCCTTAAAAATGGCTTTAAAATGGATTTGGAGCATGGAGACGATTATCTCGGGATTGCAAGATAACCAAACAAAACTTTTAGTGGATTTCTACTTATTTTATTAAATATCATCTCCACCAAACAGGACAAGCTTGCATCTGTTATAGTTTTGGAGAAAAATGTGTTCATTTCATGTATGCGCGAAATGCCTTAAAAATGGCTTTAAAATGGATTTGGAGCATGGAGACGATTATCTCGGGATTGCAAGATAACCAAACAAAACTTTTAGTGGATTTCTACTTATTTTATTAAATATCATCTCCACCAAACAGGACAAGCTTGCATCTGTTATAGTTTTTGGAGAAAAATGTGTTCATTTCATGTATGCGCGAAATGCCTTAAAAATGGCTTTAAAATGGATTTGGAGCATGGAGACGATTATCTCGGGATTGCAAGATAACCAAACAAAACTTTTAGTGGATTTCTACTTATTTTATTAAATATCATCTCCACCAAACAGGACAAGCTTGCATCTGTTATAGTTTTGGAGAAAAAATGTGTTCATTTCATGTATGCGCGAAATGCCTTAAAAATGGCTTTAAAATGGATTTGGAGCATGGAGACGATTATCTCGGGATTGCAAGATAACCAAACAAAACTTTTAGTGGATTTCTACTTATTTTATTAAATATCATCTCCACCAAACAGGACAAGCTTGCATCTGTTATAGTTTTGGAGAAAAATGTGTTCATTTCATGTATGCGCGAAATGCCTTAAAAATGGCTTTAAAATGGATTTGGGAGCATGGAGACGATTATCTCGGGATTGCAAGATAACCAAACAAAACTTTTAGTGGATTTCTACTTATTTTATTAAATATCATCTCCACCAAACAGGACAAGCTTGCATCTGTTATAGTTTTGGAGAAAAATGTGTTCATTTCATGTATGCGCGAAATGCCTTAAAAATGGCTTTAAAATGGATTTGGAGCATGGAGACGATTATCTCGGGATTGCAAGATAACCAAACAAAACTTTTAGTGGATTTCTACTTATTTTATTAAATATCATCTCCACCAAACAGGACAAGCTTGCATCTGTTATAGTTTTGGAGAAAAATGTGTTCATTTCATGTATGCGCGAAATGCCTTAAAAATGGCTTTAAAATGGATTTGGAGCATGGAGACGATTATCTCGGGATTGCAAGATAACCAAACAAAACTTTTAGTGGATTTCTACTTATTTTATTAAATATCATCTCCACCAAACAGGACAAGCTTGCATCTGTTATAGTTTTGGAGAAAAATGTGTTCATTTCATGTATGCGCGAAATGCCTTAAAAATGGCTTTAAAATGGATTTGGAGCATGGAGACGATTATCTCGGGATTGCAAGATAACCAAACAAAACTTTTAGTGGATTTCTACTTATTTTATTAAATATCATCTCCACCAAACAGGACAAGCTTGCATCTGTTATAGTTTTGGAGAAAAATGTGTTCATTTCATGTATGCGCGAAATGCCTTAAAAATGGCTTTAAAATGGATTTGGAGCATGGAGACGATTATCTCGGGATTGCAAGATAACCAAACAAAACTTTTAGTGGATTTCTACTTATTTTATTAAATATCATCTCCACCAAACAGGACAAGCTTGCATCTGTTATAGTTTTGGAGAAAAATGTGTTCATTTCATGTATGCGCGAAATGCCTTAAAAATGGCTTTAAAATGGATTTGGAGCATGGAGACGATTATCTCGGGATTGCAAGATAACCAAACAAAACTTTTAGTGGATTTCTACTTATTTTATTAAATATCATCTCCACCAAACAGGACAAGCTTGCATCTGTTATAGTTTTGGAGAAAAATGTGTTCATTTCATGTATGCGCGAAATGCCTTAAAAATGGCTTTAAAATGGATTTGGAGCATGGAGACGATTATCTCGGGATTGCAAGATAACCAAACAAAACTTTTAGTGGATTTCTACTTATTTTATTAAATATCATCTCCACCAAACAGGACAAGCTTGCATCTGTTATAGTTTTGGAGAAAAATGTGTTCATTTCATGTATGCGCGAAATGCCTTAAAAATGGCTTTAAAATGGATTTGGAGCATGGAGACGATTATCTCGGGATTGCAAGATAACCAAACAAAACTTTTAGTGGATTTCTACTTATTTTATTAAATATCATCTCCACCAAACAGGACAAGCTTGCATCTGTTATAGTTTTGGAGAAAAATGTGTTCATTTCATGTATGCGCGAAATGCCTTAAAAATGGCTTTAAAATGGATTTGGAGCATGGAGACGATTATCTCGGGATTGCAAGATAACCAAACAAAACTTTTAGTGGATTTCTACTTATTTTATTAAATATCATCTCCACCAAACAGGACAAGCTTGCATCTGTTATAGTTTTGGAGAAAAATGTGTTCATTTCATGTATGCGCGAAATGCCTTAAAAATGGCTTTAAAATGGATTTGGAGCATGGAGACGATTATCTCGGGATTGCAAGATAACCAAACAAAACTTTTAGTGGATTTCTACTTATTTTATTAAATATCATCTCCACCAAACAGGACAAGCTTGCATCTGTTATAGTTTTGGAGAAAAATGTGTTCATTTCATGTATGCGCGAAATGCCTTAAAAATGGCTTTAAAATGGATTTGGAGCATGGAGACGATTATCTCGGGATTGCAAGATAACCAAACAAAACTTTTAGTGGATTTCTACTTATTTTATTAAATATCATCTCCACCAAACAGGACAAGCTTGCATCTGTTATAGTTTTGGAGAAAAATGTGTTCATTTCATGTATGCGCGAAATGCCTTAAAAATGGCTTTAAAATGGATTTGGAGCATGGAGACGATTATCTCGGGATTGCAAGATAACCAAACAAAACTTTTAGTGGATTTCTACTTATTTTATTAAATATCATCTCCACCAAACAGGACAAGCTTGCATCTGTTATAGTTTTGGAGAAAAATGTGTTCATTTCATGTATGCGCGAAATGCCTTAAAAATGGCTTTAAAATGGATTTGGAGCATGGAGACGATTATCTCGGGATTGCAAGATAACCAAACAAAACTTTTAGTGGATTTCTACTTATTTTATTAAATATCATCTCCACCAAACAGGACAAGCTTGCATCTGTTATAGTTTTGGAGAAAAATGTGTTCATTTCATGTATGCGCGAAATGCCTTAAAAATGGCTTTAAAATGGATTTGGAGCATGGAGACGATTATCTCGGGATTGCAAGATAACCAAACAAAACTTTTAGTGGATTTCTACTTATTTTATTAAATATCATCTCCACCAAACAGGACAAGCTTGCATCTGTTATAGTTTTGGAGAAAAATGTGTTAATTTCATGTATGCGCGAAATGCCTTAAAAATGGCTTTAAAATAGATTTGGAGCATGGAGACGATTATCTCGGGATTGCAAGATAACCAAACAAAACTTTTAGTGGATTTCTACTTATTTTATTAAATATCATCTCCACCAAACAGGACAAGCTTGCATCTGTTATAGTTTTGGAGAAAAATGTGTTCATTTCATGTATGCGCGAAATGCCTTAAAAATGGCTTTAAAATGGATTTGGAGCATGGAGACGATTATCTCGGGATTGCAAGATAACCAAACAAAACTTTTAGTGGATTTCTACTTATTTTATTAAATATCATCTCCACCAAACAGGACAAGCTTGCATCTGTTATAGTTTTGGAGAAAAATGTGTTCATTTCATGTATGCGCGAAATGCCTTAAAAATGGCTTTAAAATGGATTTGGAGCATGGAGACGATTATCTCGGGATTGCAAGATAACCAAACAAAACTTTTAGTGGATTTCTACTTATTTTATTAAATATCATCTCCACCAAACAGGACAAGCTTGCATCTGTTATAGTTTTGGAGAAAAATGTGTTCATTTCATGTATGCGCGAAATGCCTTAAAAATGGCTTTAAAATGGATTTGGAGCATGGAGACGATTATCTCGGGATTGCAAGATAACCAAACAAAACTTTTAGTGGATTTCTACTTATTTTATTAAATATCATCTCCACCAAACAGGACAAGCTTGCATCTGTTATAGTTTTGGAGAAAAATGTGTTCATTTCATGTATGCGCGAAATGCCTTAAAAATGGCTTTAAAATGGATTTGGAGCATGGAGACGATTATCTCGGGATTGCAAGATAACCAAACAAAACTTTTAGTGGATTTCTACTTATTTTATTAAATATCATCTCCACCAAACAGGACAAGCTTGCATCTGTTATAGTTTTGGAGAAAAATGTGTTCATTTCATGTATGCGCGAAATGCCTTAAAAATGGCTTTAAAATGGATTTGGAGCATGGAGACGATTATCTCGGGATTGCAAGATAACCAAACAAAACTTTTAGTGGATTTCTACTTATTTTATTAAATATCATCTCCACCAAACAGGACAAGCTTGCATCTGTTATAGTTTTGGAGAAAAATGTGTTCATTTCATGTATGCGCGAAATGCCTTAAAAATGGCTTTAAAATGGATTTGGAGCATGGAGACGATTATCTCGGGATTGCAAGATAACCAAACAAAACTTTTAGTGGATTTCTACTTATTTTATTAAATATCATCTCCACCAAACAGGACAAGCTTGCATCTGTTATAGTTTTGGAGAAAAATGTGTTCATTTCATGTATGCGCGAAATGCCTTAAAAATGGCTTTAAAATGGATTTGGAGCATGGAGACGATTATCTCGGGATTGCAAGATAACCAAACAAAACTTTTAGTGGATTTCTACTTATTTTATTAAATATCATCTCCACCAAACAGGACAAGCTTGCATCTGTTATAGTTTTGGAGAAAAATGTGTTCATTTCATGTATGCGCGAAATGCCTTAAAAATGGCTTTAAAATGGATTTGGAGCATGGAGACGATTATCTCGGGATTGCAAGATAACCAAACAAAACTTTTAGTGGATTTCTACTTATTTTATTAAATATCATCTCCACCAAACAGGACAAGCTTGCATCTGTTATAGTTTTGGAGAAAAATGTGTTCATTTCATGTATGCGCGAAATGCCTTAAAAATGGCTTTAAAATGGATTTGGAGCATGGAGACGATTATCTCGGGATTGCAAGATAACCAAACAAAACTTTTAGTGGATTTCTACTTATTTTATTAAATATCATCTCCACCAAACAGGACAAGCTTGCATCTGTTATAGTTTTGGAGAAAAATGTGTTCATTTCATGTATGCGCGAAATGCCTTAAAAATGGCTTTAAAATGGATTTGGAGCATGGAGACGATTATCTCGGGATTGCAAGATAACCAAACAAAACTTTTAGTGGATTTCTACTTATTTTATTAAATATCATCTCCACCAAACAGGACAAGCTTGCATCTGTTATAGTTTTGGAGAAAAATGTGTTCATTTCATGTATGCGCGAAATGCCTTAAAAATGGCTTTAAAATGGATTTGGAGCATGGAGACGATTATCTCGGGATTGCAAGATAACCAAACAAAACTTTTAGTGGATTTCTACTTATTTTATTAAATATCATCTCCACCAAACAGGACAAGCTTGCATCTGTTATAGTTTTGGAGAAAAATGTGTTCATTTCATGTATGCGCGAAATGCCTTAAAAATGGCTTTAAAATGGATTTGGAGCATGGAGACGATTATCTCGGGATTGCAAGATAACCAAACAAAACTTTTAGTGGATTTCTACTTATTTTATTAAATATCATCTCCACCAAACAGGACAAGCTTGCATCTGTTATAGTTTTGGAGAAAAATGTGTTCATTTCATGTATGCGCGAAATGCCTTAAAAATGGCTTTAAAATGGATTTGGAGCATGGAGACGATTATCTCGGGATTGCAAGATAACCAAACAAAACTTTTAGTGGATTTCTACTTATTTTATTAAATATCATCTCCACCAAACAGGACAAGCTTGCATCTGTTATAGTTTTGGAGAAAAATGTGTTCATTTCATGTATGCGCGAAATGCCTTAAAAATGGCTTTAAAATGGATTTGGAGCATGGAGACGATTATCTCGGGATTGCAAGATAACCAAACAAAACTTTTAGTGGATTTCTACTTATTTTATTAAATATCATCTCCACCAAACAGGACAAGCTTGCATCTGTTATAGTTTTGGAGAAAAATGTGTTCATTTCATGTATGCGCGAAATGCCTTAAAAATGGCTTTAAAATGGATTTGGAGCATGGAGACGATTATCTCGGGATTGCAAGATAACCAAACAAAACTTTTAGTGGATTTCTACTTATTTTATTAAATATCATCTCCACCAAACAGGACAAGCTTGCATCTGTTATAGTTTTGGAGAAAAATGTGTTCATTTCATGTATGCGCGAAATGCCTTAAAAATGGCTTTAAAATGGATTTGGAGCATGGAGACGATTATCTCGGGATTGCAAGATAACCAAACAAAACTTTTAGTGGATTTCTACTTATTTTATTAAATATCATCTCCACCAAACAGGACAAGCTTGCATCTGTTATAGTTTTGGAGAAAAATGTGTTCATTTCATGTATGCGCGAAATGCCTTAAAAATGGCTTTAAAATGGATTTGGAGCATGGAGACGATTATCTCGGGATTGCAAGATAACCAAACAAAACTTTTAGTGGATTTCTACTTATTTTATTAAATATCATCTCCACCAAACAGGACAAGCTTGCATCTGTTATAGTTTTGGAGAAAAATGTGTTCATTTCATGTATGCGCGAAATGCCTTAAAAATGGCTTTAAAATGGATTTGGAGCATGGAGACGATTATCTCGGGATTGCAAGATAACCAAACAAAACTTTTAGTGGATTTCTACTTATTTTATTAAATATCATCTCCACCAAACAGGACAAGCTTGCATCTGTTATAGTTTTGGAGAAAAATGTGTTCATTTCATGTATGCGCGAAATGCCTTAAAAATGGCTTTAAAATGGATTTGGAGCATGGAGACGATTATCTCGGGATTGCAAGATAACCAAACAAAACTTTTAGTGGATTTCTACTTATTTTATTAAATATCATCTCCACCAAACAGGACAAGCTTGCATCTGTTATAGTTTTGGAGAAAAATGTGTTCATTTCATGTATGCGCGAAATGCCTTAAAAATGGCTTTAAAATGGATTTGGAGCATGGAGACGATTATCTCGGGATTGCAAGATAACCAAACAAAACTTTTAGTGGATTTCTACTTATTTTATTAAATATCATCTCCACCAAACAGGACAAGCTTGCATCTGTTATAGTTTTGGAGAAAAATGTGTTCATTTCATGTATGCGCGAAATGCCTTAAAAATGGCTTTAAAATGGATTTGGAGCATGGAGACGATTATCTCGGGATTGCAAGATAACCAAACAAAACTTTTAGTGGATTTCTACTTATTTTATTAAATATCATCTCCACCAAACAGGACAAGCTTGCATCTGTTATAGTTTTGGAGAAAAATGTGTTCATTTCATGTATGCGCGAAATGCCTTAAAAATGGCTTTAAAATGGATTTGGAGCATGGAGACGATTATCTCGGGATTGCAAGATAACCAAACAAAACTTTTAGTGGATTTCTACTTATTTTATTAAATATCATCTCCACCAAACAGGACAAGCTTGCATCTGTTATAGTTTTGGAGAAAAATGTGTTCATTTCATGTATGCGCGAAATGCCTTAAAAATGGCTTTAAAATGGATTTGGAGCATGGAGACGATTATCTCGGGATTGCAAGATAACCAAACAAAACTTTTAGTGGATTTCTACTTATTTTATTAAATATCATCTCCACCAAACAGGACAAGCTTGCATCTGTTATAGTTTTGGAGAAAAATGTGTTCATTTCATGTATGCGCGAAATGCCTTAAAAATGGCTTTAAAATGGATTTGGAGCATGGAGACGATTATCTCGGGATTGCAAGATAACCAAACAAAACTTTTAGTGGATTTCTACTTATTTTATTAAATATCATCTCCACCAAACAGGACAAGCTTGCATCTGTTATAGTTTTGGAGAAAAATGTGTTCATTTCATGTATGCGCGAAATGCCTTAAAAATGGCTTTAAAATGGATTTGGAGCATGGAGACGATTATCTCGGGATTGCAAGATAACCAAACAAAACTTTTAGTGGATTTCTACTTATTTTATTAAATATCATCTCCACCAAACAGGACAAGCTTGCATCTGTTATAGTTTTGGAGAAAAATGTGTTCATTTCATGTATGCGCGAAATGCCTTAAAAATGGCTTTAAAATGGATTTGGAGCATGGAGACGATTATCTCGGGATTGCAAGATAACCAAACAAAACTTTTAGTGGATTTCTACTTATTTTATTAAATATCATCTCCACCAAACAGGACAAGCTTGCATCTGTTATAGTTTTGGAGAAAAATGTGTTCATTTCATGTATGCGCGAAATGCCTTAAAAATGGCTTTAAAATGGATTTGGAGCATGGAGACGATTATCTCGGGATTGCAAGATAACCAAACAAAACTTTTAGTGGATTTCTACTTATTTTATTAAATATCATCTCCACCAAACAGGACAAGCTTGCATCTGTTATAGTTTTGGAGAAAAATGTGTTCATTTCATGTATGCGCGAAATGCCTTAAAAATGGCTTTAAAATGGATTTGGAGCATGGAGACGATTATCTCGGGATTGCAAGATAACCAAACAAAACTTTTAGTGGATTTCTACTTATTTTATTAAATATCATCTCCACCAAACAGGACAAGCTTGCATCTGTTATAGTTTTGGAGAAAAATGTGTTCATTTCATGTATGCGCGAAATGCCTTAAAAATGGCTTTAAAATGGATTTGGAGCATGGAGACGATTATCTCGGGATTGCAAGATAACCAAACAAAACTTTTAGTGGATTTCTACTTATTTTATTAAATATCATCTCCACCAAACAGGACAAGCTTGCATCTGTTATAGTTTTGGAGAAAAATGTGTTCATTTCATGTATGCGCGAAATGCCTTAAAAATGGCTTTAAAATGGATTTGGAGCATGGAGACGATTATCTCGGGATTGCAAGATAACCAAACAAAACTTTTAGTGGATTTCTACTTATTTTATTAAATATCATCTCCACCAAACAGGACAAGCTTGCATCTGTTATAGTTTTGGAGAAAAATGTGTTCATTTCATGTATGCGCGAAATGCCTTAAAAATGGCTTTAAAATGGATTTGGAGCATGGAGACGATTATCTCGGGATTGCAAGATAACCAAACAAAACTTTTAGTGGATTTCTACTTATTTTATTAAATATCATCTCCACCAAACAGGACAAGCTTGCATCTGTTATAGTTTTGGAGAAAAATGTGTTCATTTCATGTATGCGCGAAATGCCTTAAAAATGGCTTTAAAATGGATTTGGAGCATGGAGACGATTATCTCGGGATTGCAAGATAACCAAACAAAACTTTTAGTGGATTTCTACTTATTTTATTAAATATCATCTCCACCAAACAGGACAAGCTTGCATCTGTTATAGTTTTGGAGAAAAATGTGTTCATTTCATGTATGCGCGAAATGCCTTAAAAATGGCTTTAAAATGGATTTGGAGCATGGAGACGATTATCTCGGGATTGCAAGATAACCAAACAAAACTTTTAGTGGATTTCTACTTATTTTATTAAATATCATCTCCACCAAACAGGACAAGCTTGCATCTGTTATAGTTTTGGAGAAAAATGTGTTCATTTCATGTATGCGCGAAATGCCTTAAAAATGGCTTTAAAATGGATTTGGAGCATGGAGACGATTATCTCGGGATTGCAAGATAACCAAACAAAACTTTTAGTGGATTTCTACTTATTTTATTAAATATCATCTCCACCAAACAGGACAAGCTTGCATCTGTTATAGTTTTGGAGAAAAATGTGTTCATTTCATGTATGCGCGAAATGCCTTAAAAATGGCTTTAAAATGGATTTGGAGCATGGAGACGATTATCTCGGGATTGCAAGATAACCAAACAAAACTTTTAGTGGATTTCTACTTATTTTATTAAATATCATCTCCACCAAACAGGACAAGCTTGCATCTGTTATAGTTTTGGAGAAAAATGTGTTCATTTCATGTATGCGCGAAATGCCTTAAAAATGGCTTTAAAATGGATTTGGAGCATGGAGACGATTATCTCGGGATTGCAAGATAACCAAACAAAACTTTTAGTGGATTTCTACTTATTTTATTAAATATCATCTCCACCAAACAGGACAAGCTTGCATCTGTTATAGTTTTGGAGAAAAATGTGTTCATTTCATGTATGCGCGAAATGCCTTAAAAATGGCTTTAAAATGGATTTGGAGCATGGAGACGATTATCTCGGGATTGCAAGATAACCAAACAAAACTTTTAGTGGATTTCTACTTATTTTATTAAATATCATCTCCACCAAACAGGACAAGCTTGCATCTGTTATAGTTTTGGAGAAAAATGTGTTCATTTCATGTATGCGCGAAATGCCTTAAAAATGGCTTTAAAATGGATTTGGAGCATGGAGACGATTATCTCGGGATTGCAAGATAACCAAACAAAACTTTTAGTGGATTTCTACTTATTTTATTAAATATCATCTCCACCAAACAGGACAAGCTTGCATCTGTTATAGTTTTGGAGAAAAATGTGTTCATTTCATGTATGCGCGAAATGCCTTAAAAATGGCTTTAAAATGGATTTGGAGCATGGAGACGATTATCTCGGGATTGCAAGATAACCAAACAAAACTTTTAGTGGATTTCTACTTATTTTATTAAATATCATCTCCACCAAACAGGACAAGCTTGCATCTGTTATAGTTTTGGAGAAAAATGTGTTCATTTCATGTATGCGCGAAATGCCTTAAAAATGGCTTTAAAATGGATTTGGAGCATGGAGACGATTATCTCGGGATTGCAAGATAACCAAACAAAACTTTTAGTGGATTTCTACTTATTTTATTAAATATCATCTCCACCAAACAGGACAAGCTTGCATCTGTTATAGTTTTGGAGAAAAATGTGTTCATTTCATGTATGCGCGAAATGCCTTAAAAATGGCTTTAAAATGGATTTGGAGCATGGAGACGATTATCTCGGGATTGCAAGATAACCAAACAAAACTTTTAGTGGATTTCTACTTATTTTATTAAATATCATCTCCACCAAACAGGACAAGCTTGCATCTGTTATAGTTTTGGAGAAAAATGTGTTCATTTCATGTATGCGCGAAATGCCTTAAAAATGGCTTTAAAATGGATTTGGAGCATGGAGACGATTATCTCGGGATTGCAAGATAACCAAACAAAACTTTTAGTGGATTTCTACTTATTTTATTAAATATCATCTCCACCAAACAGGACAAGCTTGCATCTGTTATAGTTTTGGAGAAAAATGTGTTCATTTCATGTATGCGCGAAATGCCTTAAAAATGGCTTTAAAATGGATTTGGAGCATGGAGACGATTATCTCGGGATTGCAAGATAACCAAACAAAACTTTTAGTGGATTTCTACTTATTTTATTAAATATCATCTCCACCAAACAGGACAAGCTTGCATCTGTTATAGTTTTGGAGAAAAATGTGTTCATTTCATGTATGCGCGAAATGCCTTAAAAATGGCTTTAAAATGGATTTGGAGCATGGAGACGATTATCTCGGGATTGCAAGATAACCAAACAAAACTTTTAGTGGATTTCTACTTATTTTATTAAATATCATCTCCACCAAACAGGACAAGCTTGCATCTGTTATAGTTTTGGAGAAAAATGTGTTCATTTCATGTATGCGCGAAATGCCTTAAAAATGGCTTTAAAATGGATTTGGAGCATGGAGACGATTATCTCGGGATTGCAAGATAACCAAACAAAACTTTTAGTGGATTTCTACTTATTTTATTAAATATCATCTCCACCAAACAGGACAAGCTTGCATCTGTTATAGTTTTGGAGAAAAATGTGTTCATTTCATGTATGCGCGAAATGCCTTAAAAATGGCTTTAAAATGGATTTGGAGCATGGAGACGATTATCTCGGGATTGCAAGATAACCAAACAAAACTTTTAGTGGATTTCTACTTATTTTATTAAATATCATCTCCACCAAACAGGACAAGCTTGCATCTGTTATAGTTTTGGAGAAAAATGTGTTCATTTCATGTATGCGCGAAATGCCTTAAAAATGGCTTTAAAATGGATTTGGAGCATGGAGACGATTATCTCGGGATTGCAAGATAACCAAACAAAACTTTTAGTGGATTTCTACTTATTTTATTAAATATCATCTCCACCAAACAGGACAAGCTTGCATCTGTTATAGTTTTGGAGAAAAATGTGTTCATTTCATGTATGCGCGAAATGCCTTAAAAATGGCTTTAAAATGGATTTGGAGCATGGAGACGATTATCTCGGGATTGCAAGATAACCAAACAAAACTTTTAGTGGATTTCTACTTATTTTATTAAATATCATCTCCACCAAACAGGACAAGCTTGCATCTGTTATAGTTTTGGAGAAAAATGTGTTCATTTCATGTATGCGCGAAATGCCTTAAAAATGGCTTTAAAATGGATTTGGAGCATGGAGACGATTATCTCGGGATTGCAAGATAACCAAACAAAACTTTTAGTGGATTTCTACTTATTTTATTAAATATCATCTCCACCAAACAGGACAAGCTTGCATCTGTTATAGTTTTGGAGAAAAATGTGTTCATTTCATGTATGCGCGAAATGCCTTAAAAATGGCTTTAAAATGGATTTGGAGCATGGAGACGATTATCTCGGGATTGCAAGATAACCAAACAAAACTTTTAGTGGATTTCTACTTATTTTATTAAATATCATCTCCACCAAACAGGACAAGCTTGCATCTGTTATAGTTTTGGAGAAAAATGTGTTCATTTCATGTATGCGCGAAATGCCTTAAAAATGGCTTTAAAATGGATTTGGAGCATGGAGACGATTATCTCGGGATTGCAAGATAACCAAACAAAACTTTTAGTGGATTTCTACTTATTTTATTAAATATCATCTCCACCAAACAGGACAAGCTTGCATCTGTTATAGTTTTGGAGAAAAATGTGTTCATTTCATGTATGCGCGAAATGCCTTAAAAATGGCTTTAAAATGGATTTGGAGCATGGAGACGATTATCTCGGGATTGCAAGATAACCAAACAAAACTTTTAGTGGATTTCTACTTATTTTATTAAATATCATCTCCACCAAACAGGACAAGCTTGCATCTGTTATAGTTTTGGAGAAAAATGTGTTCATTTCATGTATGCGCGAAATGCCTTAAAAATGGCTTTAAAATGGATTTGGAGCATGGAGACGATTATCTCGGGATTGCAAGATAACCAAACAAAACTTTTAGTGGATTTCTACTTATTTTATTAAATATCATCTCCACCAAACAGGACAAGCTTGCATCTGTTATAGTTTTGGAGAAAAATGTGTTCATTTCATGTATGCGCGAAATGCCTTAAAAATGGCTTTAAAATGGATTTGGAGCATGGAGACGATTATCTCGGGATTGCAAGATAACCAAACAAAACTTTTAGTGGATTTCTACTTATTTTATTAAATATCATCTCCACCAAACAGGACAAGCTTGCATCTGTTATAGTTTTGGAGAAAAATGTGTTCATTTCATGTATGCGCGAAATGCCTTAAAAATGGCTTTAAAATGGATTTGGAGCATGGAGACGATTATCTCGGGATTGCAAGATAACCAAACAAAACTTTTAGTGGATTTCTACTTATTTTATTAAATATCATCTCCACCAAACAGGACAAGCTTGCATCTGTTATAGTTTTGGAGAAAAATGTGTTCATTTCATGTATGCGCGAAATGCCTTAAAAATGGCTTTAAAATGGATTTGGAGCATGGAGACGATTATCTCGGGATTGCAAGATAACCAAACAAAACTTTTAGTGGATTTCTACTTATTTTATTAAATATCATCTCCACCAAACAGGACAAGCTTGCATCTGTTATAGTTTTGGAGAAAAATGTGTTCATTTCATGTATGCGCGAAATGCCTTAAAAATGGCTTTAAAATGGATTTGGAGCATGGAGACGATTATCTCGGGATTGCAAGATAACCAAACAAAACTTTTAGTGGATTTCTACTTATTTTATTAAATATCATCTCCACCAAACAGGACAAGCTTGCATCTGTTATAGTTTTGGAGAAAAATGTGTTCATTTCATGTATGCGCGAAATGCCTTAAAAATGGCTTTAAAATGGATTTGGAGCATGGAGACGATTATCTCGGGATTGCAAGAT
This sequence comes from Anomaloglossus baeobatrachus, assembly GCF_048569485.1. NCBI lineage: Eukaryota > Metazoa > Chordata > Amphibia > Anura > Aromobatidae > Anomaloglossus > Anomaloglossus baeobatrachus. The sequence continues at coordinate 116,146 of NW_027444787.1, read as the reverse complement.
AACCAAACAAAACTTTTAGTGGATTTCTACTTATTTTATTAAATATCATCTCCACCAAACAGGACAAGCTTGCATCTGTTATAGTTTTGGAGAAAAATGTGTTCATTTCATGTATGCGCGAAATGCCTTAAAAATGGCTTTAAAATGGATTTGGAGCATGGAGACGATTATCTCGGGATTGCAAGATAACCAAACAAAACTTTTAGTGGATTTCTACTTATTTTATTAAATATCATCTCCACCAAACAGGACAAGCTTGCATCTGTTATAGTTTTGGAGAAAAATGTGTTCATTTCATGTATGCGCGAAATGCCTTAAAAATGGCTTTAAAATGGATTTGGAGCATGGAGACGATTATCTCGGGATTGCAAGATAACCAAACAAAACTTTTAGTGGATTTCTACTTATTTTATTAAATATCATCTCCACCAAACAGGACAAGCTTGCATCTGTTATAGTTTTGGAGAAAAATGTGTTCATTTCATGTATGCGCGAAATGCCTTAAAAATGGCTTTAAAATGGATTTGGAGCATGGAGACGATTATCTCGGGATTGCAAGATAACCAAACAAAACTTTTAGTGGATTTCTACTTATTTTATTAAATATCATCTCCACCAAACAGGACAAGCTTGCATCTGTTATAGTTTTGGAGAAAAATGTGTTCATTTCATGTATGCGCGAAATGCCTTAAAAATGGCTTTAAAATGGATTTGGAGCATGGAGACGATTATCTCGGGATTGCAAGATAACCAAACAAAACTTTTAGTGGATTTCTACTTATTTTATTAAATATCATCTCCACCAAACAGGACAAGCTTGCATCTGTTATAGTTTTGGAGAAAAATGTGTTCATTTCATGTATGCGCGAAATGCCTTAAAAATGGCTTTAAAATGGATTTGGAGCATGGAGACGATTATCTCGGGATTGCAAGATAACCAAACAAAACTTTTAGTGGATTTCTACTTATTTTATAAGCCATTTTTAAGGCATTTCGCGCATACATGAAATGAACACATTTTTCTCCAAAACTATAACAGATGCAAGCTTGTCCTGTTTGGTGGAGATGATATTTAATAAAATAAGTAGAAATCCACTAAAAGTTTTGTTTGGTTATCTTGCAATCCCGAGATAATCGTCTCCATGCTCCAAATCCATTTTAAAGCCATTTTTAAGGCATTTCGCGCATACATGAAATGAACACATTTTTCTCCAAAACTATAACAGATGCAAGCTTGTCCTGTTTGGTGGAGATGATATTTAATAAAATAAGTAGAAATCCACTAAAAGTTTTGTTTGGTTATCTTGCAATCCCGAGATAATCGTCTCCATGCTCCAAATCCATTTTAAAGCCATTTTTAAGGCATTTCGCGCATACATGAAATGAACACATTTTTCTCCAAAACTATAACAGATGCAAGCTTGTCCTGTTTGGTGGAGATGATATTTAATAAAATAAGTAGAAATCCACTAAAAGTTTTGTTTGGTTATCTTGCAATCCCGAGATAATCGTCTCCATGCTCCAAATCCATTTTAAAGCCATTTTTAAGGCATTTCGCGCATACATGAAATGAACACATTTTTCTCCAAAACTATAACAGATGCAAGCTTGTCCTGTTTGGTGGAGATGATATTTAATAAAATAAGTAGAAATCCACTAAAAGTTTTGTTTGGTTATCTTGCAATCCCGAGATAATCGTCTCCATGCTCCAAATCCATTTTAAAGCCATTTTTAAGGCATTTCGCGCATACATGAAATGAACACATTTTTCTCCAAAACTATAACAGATGCAAGCTTGTCCTGTTTGGTGGAGATGATATTTAATAAAATAAGTAGAAATCCACTAAAAGTTTTGTTTGGTTATCTTGCAATCCCGAGATAATCGTCTCCATGCTCCAAATCCATTTTAAAGCCATTTTTAAGGCATTTCGCGCATACATGAAATGAACACATTTTTCTCCAAAACTATAACAGATGCAAGCTTGTCCTGTTTGGTGGAGATGATATTTAATAAAATAAGTAGAAATCCACTAAAAGTTTTGTTTGGTTATCTTGCAATCCCGAGATAATCGTCTCCATGCTCCAAATCCATTTTAAAGCCATTTTTAAGGCATTTCGCGCATACATGAAATGAACACATTTTTCTCCAAAACTATAACAGATGCAAGCTTGTCCTGTTTGGTGGAGATGATATTTAATAAAATAAGTAGAAATCCACTAAAAGTTTTGTTTGGTTATCTTGCAATCCCGAGATAATCGTCTCCATGCTCCAAATCCATTTTAAAGCCATTTTTAAGGCATTTCGCGCATACATGAAATGAACACATTTTTCTCCAAAACTATAACAGATGCAAGCTTGTCCTGTTTGGTGGAGATGATATTTAATAAAATAAGTAGAAATCCACTAAAAGTTTTGTTTGGTTATCTTGCAATCCCGAGATAATCGTCTCCATGCTCCAAATCCATTTTAAAGCCATTTTTAAGGCATTTCGCGCATACATGAAATGAACACATTTTTCTCCAAAACTATAACAGATGCAAGCTTGTCCTGTTTGGTGGAGATGATATTTAATAAAATAAGTAGAAATCCACTAAAAGTTTTGTTTGGTTATCTTGCAATCCCGAGATAATCGTCTCCATGCTCCAAATCCATTTTAAAGCCATTTTTAAGGCATTTCGCGCATACATGAAATGAACACATTTTTCTCCAAAACTATAACAGATGCAAGCTTGTCCTGTTTGGTGGAGATGATATTTAATAAAATAAGTAGAAATCCACTAAAAGTTTTGTTTGGTTATCTTGCAATCCCGAGATAATCGTCTCCATGCTCCAAATCCATTTTAAAGCCATTTTTAAGGCATTTCGCGCATACATGAAATGAACACATTTTTCTCCAAAACTATAACAGATGCAAGCTTGTCCTGTTTGGTGGAGATGATATTTAATAAAATAAGTAGAAATCCACTAAAAGTTTTGTTTGGTTATCTTGCAATCCCGAGATAATCGTCTCCATGCTCCAAATCCATTTTAAAGCCATTTTTAAGGCATTTCGCGCATACATGAAATGAACACATTTTTCTCCAAAACTATAACAGATGCAAGCTTGTCCTGTTTGGTGGAGATGATATTTAATAAAATAAGTAGAAATCCACTAAAAGTTTTGTTTGGTTATCTTGCAATCCCGAGATAATCGTCTCCATGCTCCAAATCCATTTTAAAGCCATTTTTAAGGCATTTCGCGCATACATGAAATGAACACATTTTTCTCCAAAACTATAACAGATGCAAGCTTGTCCTGTTTGGTGGAGATGATATTTAATAAAATAAGTAGAAATCCACTAAAAGTTTTGTTTGGTTATCTTGCAATCCCGAGATAATCGTCTCCATGCTCCAAATCCATTTTAAAGCCATTTTTAAGGCATTTCGCGCATACATGAAATGAACACATTTTTCTCCAAAACTATAACAGATGCAAGCTTGTCCTGTTTGGTGGAGATGATATTTAATAAAATAAGTAGAAATCCACTAAAAGTTTTGTTTGGTTATCTTGCAATCCCGAGATAATCGTCTCCATGCTCCAAATCCATTTTAAAGCCATTTTTAAGGCATTTCGCGCATACATGAAATGAACACATTTTTCTCCAAAACTATAACAGATGCAAGCTTGTCCTGTTTGGTGGAGATGATATTTAATAAAATAAGTAGAAATCCACTAAAAGTTTTGTTTGGTTATCTTGCAATCCCGAGATAATCGTCTCCATGCTCCAAATCCATTTTAAAGCCATTTTTAAGGCATTTCGCGCATACATGAAATGAACACATTTTTCTCCAAAACTATAACAGATGCAAGCTTGTCCTGTTTGGTGGAGATGATATTTAATAAAATAAGTAGAAATCCACTAAAAGTTTTGTTTGGTTATCTTGCAATCCCGAGATAATCGTCTCCATGCTCCAAATCCATTTTAAAGCCATTTTTAAGGCATTTCGCGCATACATGAAATGAACACATTTTTCTCCAAAACTATAACAGATGCAAGCTTGTCCTGTTTGGTGGAGATGATATTTAATAAAATAAGTAGAAATCCACTAAAAGTTTTGTTTGGTTATCTTGCAATCCCGAGATAATCGTCTCCATGCTCCAAATCCATTTTAAAGCCATTTTTAAGGCATTTCGCGCATACATGAAATGAACACATTTTTCTCCAAAACTATAACAGATGCAAGCTTGTCCTGTTTGGTGGAGATGATATTTAATAAAATAAGTAGAAATCCACTAAAAGTTTTGTTTGGTTATCTTGCAATCCCGAGATAATCGTCTCCATGCTCCAAATCCATTTTAAAGCCATTTTTAAGGCATTTCGCGCATACATGAAATGAACACATTTTTCTCCAAAACTATAACAGATGCAAGCTTGTCCTGTTTGGTGGAGATGATATTTAATAAAATAAGTAGAAATCCACTAAAAGTTTTGTTTGGTTATCTTGCAATCCCGAGATAATCGTCTCCATGCTCCAAATCCATTTTAAAGCCATTTTTAAGGCATTTCGCGCATACATGAAATGAACACATTTTTCTCCAAAACTATAACAGATGCAAGCTTGTCCTGTTTGGTGGAGATGATATTTAATAAAATAAGTAGAAATCCACTAAAAGTTTTGTTTGGTTATCTTGCAATCCCGAGATAATCGTCTCCATGCTCCAAATCCATTTTAAAGCCATTTTTAAGGCATTTCGCGCATACATGAAATGAACACATTTTTCTCCAAAACTATAACAGATGCAAGCTTGTCCTGTTTGGTGGAGATGATATTTAATAAAATAAGTAGAAATCCACTAAAAGTTTTGTTTGGTTATCTTGCAATCCCGAGATAATCGTCTCCATGCTCCAAATCCATTTTAAAGCCATTTTTAAGGCATTTCGCGCATACATGAAATGAACACATTTTTCTCCAAAACTATAACAGATGCAAGCTTGTCCTGTTTGGTGGAGATGATATTTAATAAAATAAGTAGAAATCCACTAAAAGTTTTGTTTGGTTATCTTGCAATCCCGAGATAATCGTCTCCATGCTCCAAATCCATTTTAAAGCCATTTTTAAGGCATTTCGCGCATACATGAAATGAACACATTTTTCTCCAAAACTATAACAGATGCAAGCTTGTCCTGTTTGGTGGAGATGATATTTAATAAAATAAGTAGAAATCCACTAAAAGTTTTGTTTGGTTATCTTGCAATCCCGAGATAATCGTCTCCATGCTCCAAATCCATTTTAAAGCCATTTTTAAGGCATTTCGCGCATACATGAAATGAACACATTTTTCTCCAAAACTATAACAGATGCAAGCTTGTCCTGTTTGGTGGAGATGATATTTAATAAAATAAGTAGAAATCCACTAAAAGTTTTGTTTGGTTATCTTGCAATCCCGAGATAATCGTCTCCATGCTCCAAATCCATTTTAAAGCCATTTTTAAGGCATTTCGCGCATACATGAAATGAACACATTTTTCTCCAAAACTATAACAGATGCAAGCTTGTCCTGTTTGGTGGAGATGATATTTAATAAAATAAGTAGAAATCCACTAAAAGTTTTGTTTGGTTATCTTGCAATCCCGAGATAATCGTCTCCATGCTCCAAATCCATTTTAAAGCCATTTTTAAGGCATTTCGCGCATACATGAAATGAACACATTTTTCTCCAAAACTATAACAGATGCAAGCTTGTCCTGTTTGGTGGAGATGATATTTAATAAAATAAGTAGAAATCCACTAAAAGTTTTGTTTGGTTATCTTGCAATCCCGAGATAATCGTCTCCATGCTCCAAATCCATTTTAAAGCCATTTTTAAGGCATTTCGCGCATACATGAAATGAACACATTTTTCTCCAAAACTATAACAGATGCAAGCTTGTCCTGTTTGGTGGAGATGATATTTAATAAAATAAGTAGAAATCCACTAAAAGTTTTGTTTGGTTATCTTGCAATCCCGAGATAATCGTCTCCATGCTCCAAATCCATTTTAAAGCCATTTTTAAGGCATTTCGCGCATACATGAAATGAACACATTTTTCTCCAAAACTATAACAGATGCAAGCTTGTCCTGTTTGGTGGAGATGATATTTAATAAAATAAGTAGAAATCCACTAAAAGTTTTGTTTGGTTATCTTGCAATCCCGAGATAATCGTCTCCATGCTCCAAATCCATTTTAAAGCCATTTTTAAGGCATTTCGCGCATACATGAAATGAACACATTTTTCTCCAAAACTATAACAGATGCAAGCTTGTCCTGTTTGGTGGAGATGATATTTAATAAAATAAGTAGAAATCCACTAAAAGTTTTGTTTGGTTATCTTGCAATCCCGAGATAATCGTCTCCATGCTCCAAATCCATTTTAAAGCCATTTTTAAGGCATTTCGCGCATACATGAAATGAACACATTTTTCTCCAAAACTATAACAGATGCAAGCTTGTCCTGTTTGGTGGAGATGATATTTAATAAAATAAGTAGAAATCCACTAAAAGTTTTGTTTGGTTATCTTGCAATCCCGAGATAATCGTCTCCATGCTCCAAATCCATTTTAAAGCCATTTTTAAGGCATTTCGCGCATACATGAAATGAACACATTTTTCTCCAAAACTATAACAGATGCAAGCTTGTCCTGTTTGGTGGAGATGATATTTAATAAAATAAGTAGAAATCCACTAAAAGTTTTGTTTGGTTATCTTGCAATCCCGAGATAATCGTCTCCATGCTCCAAATCCATTTTAAAGCCATTTTTAAGGCATTTCGCGCATACATGAAATGAACACATTTTTCTCCAAAACTATAACAGATGCAAGCTTGTCCTGTTTGGTGGAGATGATATTTAATAAAATAAGTAGAAATCCACTAAAAGTTTTGTTTGGTTATCTTGCAATCCCGAGATAATCGTCTCCATGCTCCAAATCCATTTTAAAGCCATTTTTAAGGCATTTCGCGCATACATGAAATGAACACATTTTTCTCCAAAACTATAACAGATGCAAGCTTGTCCTGTTTGGTGGAGATGATATTTAATAAAATAAGTAGAAATCCACTAAAAGTTTTGTTTGGTTATCTTGCAATCCCGAGATAATCGTCTCCATGCTCCAAATCCATTTTAAAGCCATTTTTAAGGCATTTCGCGCATACATGAAATGAACACATTTTTCTCCAAAACTATAACAGATGCAAGCTTGTCCTGTTTGGTGGAGATGATATTTAATAAAATAAGTAGAAATCCACTAAAAGTTTTGTTTGGTTATCTTGCAATCCCGAGATAATCGTCTCCATGCTCCAAATCCATTTTAAAGCCATTTTTAAGGCATTTCGCGCATACATGAAATGAACACATTTTTCTCCAAAACTATAACAGATGCAAGCTTGTCCTGTTTGGTGGAGATGATATTTAATAAAATAAGTAGAAATCCACTAAAAGTTTTGTTTGGTTATCTTGCAATCCCGAGATAATCGTCTCCATGCTCCAAATCCATTTTAAAGCCATTTTTAAGGCATTTCGCGCATACATGAAATGAACACATTTTTCTCCAAAACTATAACAGATGCAAGCTTGTCCTGTTTGGTGGAGATGATATTTAATAAAATAAGTAGAAATCCACTAAAAGTTTTGTTTGGTTATCTTGCAATCCCGAGATAATCGTCTCCATGCTCCAAATCCATTTTAAAGCCATTTTTAAGGCATTTCGCGCATACATGAAATGAACACATTTTTCTCCAAAACTATAACAGATGCAAGCTTGTCCTGTTTGGTGGAGATGATATTTAATAAAATAAGTAGAAATCCACTAAAAGTTTTGTTTGGTTATCTTGCAATCCCGAGATAATCGTCTCCATGCTCCAAATCCATTTTAAAGCCATTTTTAAGGCATTTCGCGCATACATGAAATGAACACATTTTTCTCCAAAACTATAACAGATGCAAGCTTGTCCTGTTTGGTGGAGATGATATTTAATAAAATAAGTAGAAATCCACTAAAAGTTTTGTTTGGTTATCTTGCAATCCCGAGATAATCGTCTCCATGCTCCAAATCCATTTTAAAGCCATTTTTAAGGCATTTCGCGCATACATGAAATGAACACATTTTTCTCCAAAACTATAACAGATGCAAGCTTGTCCTGTTTGGTGGAGATGATATTTAATAAAATAAGTAGAAATCCACTAAAAGTTTTGTTTGGTTATCTTGCAATCCCGAGATAATCGTCTCCATGCTCCAAATCCATTTTAAAGCCATTTTTAAGGCATTTCGCGCATACATGAAATGAACACATTTTTCTCCAAAACTATAACAGATGCAAGCTTGTCCTGTTTGGTGGAGATGATATTTAATAAAATAAGTAGAAATCCACTAAAAGTTTTGTTTGGTTATCTTGCAATCCCGAGATAATCGTCTCCATGCTCCAAATCCATTTTAAAGCCATTTTTAAGGCATTTCGCGCATACATGAAATGAACACATTTTTCTCCAAAACTATAACAGATGCAAGCTTGTCCTGTTTGGTGGAGATGATATTTAATAAAATAAGTAGAAATCCACTAAAAGTTTTGTTTGGTTATCTTGCAATCCCGAGATAATCGTCTCCATGCTCCAAATCCATTTTAAAGCCATTTTTAAGGCATTTCGCGCATACATGAAATGAACACATTTTTCTCCAAAACTATAACAGATGCAAGCTTGTCCTGTTTGGTGGAGATGATATTTAATAAAATAAGTAGAAATCCACTAAAAGTTTTGTTTGGTTATCTTGCAATCCCGAGATAATCGTCTCCATGCTCCAAATCCATTTTAAAGCCATTTTTAAGGCATTTCGCGCATACATGAAATGAACACATTTTTCTCCAAAACTATAACAGATGCAAGCTTGTCCTGTTTGGTGGAGATGATATTTAATAAAATAAGTAGAAATCCACTAAAAGTTTTGTTTGGTTATCTTGCAATCCCGAGATAATCGTCTCCATGCTCCAAATCCATTTTAAAGCCATTTTTAAGGCATTTCGCGCATACATGAAATGAACACATTTTTCTCCAAAACTATAACAGATGCAAGCTTGTCCTGTTTGGTGGAGATGATATTTAATAAAATAAGTAGAAATCCACTAAAAGTTTTGTTTGGTTATCTTGCAATCCCGAGATAATCGTCTCCATGCTCCAAATCCATTTTAAAGCCATTTTTAAGGCATTTCGCGCATACATGAAATGAACACATTTTTCTCCAAAACTATAACAGATGCAAGCTTGTCCTGTTTGGTGGAGATGATATTTAATAAAATAAGTAGAAATCCACTAAAAGTTTTGTTTGGTTATCTTGCAATCCCGAGATAATCGTCTCCATGCTCCAAATCCATTTTAAAGCCATTTTTAAGGCATTTCGCGCATACATGAAATGAACACATTTTTCTCCAAAACTATAACAGATGCAAGCTTGTCCTGTTTGGTGGAGATGATATTTAATAAAATAAGTAGAAATCCACTAAAAGTTTTGTTTGGTTATCTTGCAATCCCGAGATAATCGTCTCCATGCTCCAAATCCATTTTAAAGCCATTTTTAAGGCATTTCGCGCATACATGAAATGAACACATTTTTCTCCAAAACTATAACAGATGCAAGCTTGTCCTGTTTGGTGGAGATGATATTTAATAAAATAAGTAGAAATCCACTAAAAGTTTTGTTTGGTTATCTTGCAATCCCGAGATAATCGTCTCCATGCTCCAAATCCATTTTAAAGCCATTTTTAAGGCATTTCGCGCATACATGAAATGAACACATTTTTCTCCAAAACTATAACAGATGCAAGCTTGTCCTGTTTGGTGGAGATGATATTTAATAAAATAAGTAGAAATCCACTAAAAGTTTTGTTTGGTTATCTTGCAATCCCGAGATAATCGTCTCCATGCTCCAAATCCATTTTAAAGCCATTTTTAAGGCATTTCGCGCATACATGAAATGAACACATTTTTCTCCAAAACTATAACAGATGCAAGCTTGTCCTGTTTGGTGGAGATGATATTTAATAAAATAAGTAGAAATCCACTAAAAGTTTTGTTTGGTTATCTTGCAATCCCGAGATAATCGTCTCCATGCTCCAAATCCATTTTAAAGCCATTTTTAAGGCATTTCGCGCATACATGAAATGAACACATTTTTCTCCAAAACTATAACAGATGCAAGCTTGTCCTGTTTGGTGGAGATGATATTTAATAAAATAAGTAGAAATCCACTAAAAGTTTTGTTTGGTTATCTTGCAATCCCGAGATAATCGTCTCCATGCTCCAAATCCATTTTAAAGCCATTTTTAAGGCATTTCGCGCATACATGAAATGAACACATTTTTCTCCAAAACTATAACAGATGCAAGCTTGTCCTGTTTGGTGGAGATGATATTTAATAAAATAAGTAGAAATCCACTAAAAGTTTTGTTTGGTTATCTTGCAATCCCGAGATAATCGTCTCCATGCTCCAAATCCATTTTAAAGCCATTTTTAAGGCATTTCGCGCATACATGAAATGAACACATTTTTCTCCAAAACTATAACAGATGCAAGCTTGTCCTGTTTGGTGGAGATGATATTTAATAAAATAAGTAGAAATCCACTAAAAGTTTTGTTTGGTTATCTTGCAATCCCGAGATAATCGTCTCCATGCTCCAAATCCATTTTAAAGCCATTTTTAAGGCATTTCGCGCATACATGAAATGAACACATTTTTCTCCAAAACTATAACAGATGCAAGCTTGTCCTGTTTGGTGGAGATGATATTTAATAAAATAAGTAGAAATCCACTAAAAGTTTTGTTTGGTTATCTTGCAATCCCGAGATAATCGTCTCCATGCTCCAAATCCATTTTAAAGCCATTTTTAAGGCATTTCGCGCATACATGAAATGAACACATTTTTCTCCAAAACTATAACAGATGCAAGCTTGTCCTGTTTGGTGGAGATGATATTTAATAAAATAAGTAGAAATCCACTAAAAGTTTTGTTTGGTTATCTTGCAATCCCGAGATAATCGTCTCCATGCTCCAAATCCATTTTAAAGCCATTTTTAAGGCATTTCGCGCATACATGAAATGAACACATTTTTCTCCAAAACTATAACAGATGCAAGCTTGTCCTGTTTGGTGGAGATGATATTTAATAAAATAAGTAGAAATCCACTAAAAGTTTTGTTTGGTTATCTTGCAATCCCGAGATAATCGTCTCCATGCTCCAAATCCATTTTAAAGCCATTTTTAAGGCATTTCGCGCATACATGAAATGAACACATTTTTCTCCAAAACTATAACAGATGCAAGCTTGTCCTGTTTGGTGGAGATGATATTTAATAAAATAAGTAGAAATCCACTAAAAGTTTTGTTTGGTTATCTTGCAATCCCGAGATAATCGTCTCCATGCTCCAAATCCATTTTAAAGCCATTTTTAAGGCATTTCGCGCATACATGAAATGAACACATTTTTCTCCAAAACTATAACAGATGCAAGCTTGTCCTGTTTGGTGGAGATGATATTTAATAAAATAAGTAGAAATCCACTAAAAGTTTTGTTTGGTTATCTTGCAATCCCGAGATAATCGTCTCCATGCTCCAAATCCATTTTAAAGCCATTTTTAAGGCATTTCGCGCATACATGAAATGAACACATTTTTCTCCAAAACTATAACAGATGCAAGCTTGTCCTGTTTGGTGGAGATGATATTTAATAAAATAAGTAGAAATCCACTAAAAGTTTTGTTTGGTTATCTTGCAATCCCGAGATAATCGTCTCCATGCTCCAAATCCATTTTAAAGCCATTTTTAAGGCATTTCGCGCATACATGAAATGAACACATTTTTCTCCAAAACTATAACAGATGCAAGCTTGTCCTGTTTGGTGGAGATGATATTTAATAAAATAAGTAGAAATCCACTAAAAGTTTTGTTTGGTTATCTTGCAATCCCGAGATAATCGTCTCCATGCTCCAAATCCATTTTAAAGCCATTTTTAAGGCATTTCGCGCATACATGAAATGAACACATTTTTCTCCAAAACTATAACAGATGCAAGCTTGTCCTGTTTGGTGGAGATGATATTTAATAAAATAAGTAGAAATCCACTAAAAGTTTTGTTTGGTTATCTTGCAATCCCGAGATAATCGTCTCCATGCTCCAAATCCATTTTAAAGCCATTTTTAAGGCATTTCGCGCATACATGAAATGAACACATTTTTCTCCAAAACTATAACAGATGCAAGCTTGTCCTGTTTGGTGGAGATGATATTTAATAAAATAAGTAGAAATCCACTAAAAGTTTTGTTTGGTTATCTTGCAATCCCGAGATAATCGTCTCCATGCTCCAAATCCATTTTAAAGCCATTTTTAAGGCATTTCGCGCATACATGAAATGAACACATTTTTCTCCAAAACTATAACAGATGCAAGCTTGTCCTGTTTGGTGGAGATGATATTTAATAAAATAAGTAGAAATCCACTAAAAGTTTTGTTTGGTTATCTTGCAATCCCGAGATAATCGTCTCCATGCTCCAAATCCATTTTAAAGCCATTTTTAAGGCATTTCGCGCATACATGAAATGAACACATTTTTCTCCAAAACTATAACAGATGCAAGCTTGTCCTGTTTGGTGGAGATGATATTTAATAAAATAAGTAGAAATCCACTAAAAGTTTTGTTTGGTTATCTTGCAATCCCGAGATAATCGTCTCCATGCTCCAAATCCATTTTAAAGCCATTTTTAAGGCATTTCGCGCATACATGAAATGAACACATTTTTCTCCAAAACTATAACAGATGCAAGCTTGTCCTGTTTGGTGGAGATGATATTTAATAAAATAAGTAGAAATCCACTAAAAGTTTTGTTTGGTTATCTTGCAATCCCGAGATAATCGTCTCCATGCTCCAAATCCATTTTAAAGCCATTTTTAAGGCATTTCGCGCATACATGAAATGAACACATTTTTCTCCAAAACTATAACAGATGCAAGCTTGTCCTGTTTGGTGGAGATGATATTTAATAAAATAAGTAGAAATCCACTAAAAGTTTTGTTTGGTTATCTTGCAATCCCGAGATAATCGTCTCCATGCTCCAAATCCATTTTAAAGCCATTTTTAAGGCATTTCGCGCATACATGAAATGAACACATTTTTCTCCAAAACTATAACAGATGCAAGCTTGTCCTGTTTGGTGGAGATGATATTTAATAAAATAAGTAGAAATCCACTAAAAGTTTTGTTTGGTTATCTTGCAATCCCGAGATAATCGTCTCCATGCTCCAAATCCATTTTAAAGCCATTTTTAAGGCATTTCGCGCATACATGAAATGAACACATTTTTCTCCAAAACTATAACAGATGCAAGCTTGTCCTGTTTGGTGGAGATGATATTTAATAAAATAAGTAGAAATCCACTAAAAGTTTTGTTTGGTTATCTTGCAATCCCGAGATAATCGTCTCCATGCTCCAAATCCATTTTAAAGCCATTTTTAAGGCATTTCGCGCATACATGAAATGAACACATTTTTCTCCAAAACTATAACAGATGCAAGCTTGTCCTGTTTGGTGGAGATGATATTTAATAAAATAAGTAGAAATCCACTAAAAGTTTTGTTTGGTTATCTTGCAATCCCGAGATAATCGTCTCCATGCTCCAAATCCATTTTAAAGCCATTTTTAAGGCATTTCGCGCATACATGAAATGAACACATTTTTCTCCAAAACTATAACAGATGCAAGCTTGTCCTGTTTGGTGGAGATGATATTTAATAAAATAAGTAGAAATCCACTAAAAGTTTTGTTTGGTTATCTTGCAATCCCGAGATAATCGTCTCCATGCTCCAAATCCATTTTAAAGCCATTTTTAAGGCATTTCGCGCATACATGAAATGAACACATTTTTCTCCAAAACTATAACAGATGCAAGCTTGTCCTGTTTGGTGGAGATGATATTTAATAAAATAAGTAGAAATCCACTAAAAGTTTTGTTTGGTTATCTTGCAATCCCGAGATAATCGTCTCCATGCTCCAAATCCATTTTAAAGCCATTTTTAAGGCATTTCGCGCATACATGAAATGAACACATTTTTCTCCAAAACTATAACAGATGCAAGCTTGTCCTGTTTGGTGGAGATGATATTTAATAAAATAAGTAGAAATCCACTAAAAGTTTTGTTTGGTTATCTTGCAATCCCGAGATAATCGTCTCCATGCTCCAAATCCATTTTAAAGCCATTTTTAAGGCATTTCGCGCATACATGAAATGAACACATTTTTCTCCAAAACTATAACAGATGCAAGCTTGTCCTGTTTGGTGGAGATGATATTTAATAAAATAAGTAGAAATCCACTAAAAGTTTTGTTTGGTTATCTTGCAATCCCGAGATAATCGTCTCCATGCTCCAAATCCATTTTAAAGCCATTTTTAAGGCATTTCGCGCATACATGAAATGAACACATTTTTCTCCAAAACTATAACAGATGCAAGCTTGTCCTGTTTGGTGGAGATGATATTTAATAAAATAAGTAGAAATCCACTAAAAGTTTTGTTTGGTTATCTTGCAATCCCGAGATAATCGTCTCCATGCTCCAAATCCATTTTAAAGCCATTTTTAAGGCATTTCGCGCATACATGAAATGAACACATTTTTCTCCAAAACTATAACAGATGCAAGCTTGTCCTGTTTGGTGGAGATGATATTTAATAAAATAAGTAGAAATCCACTAAAAGTTTTGTTTGGTTATCTTGCAATCCCGAGATAATCGTCTCCATGCTCCAAATCCATTTTAAAGCCATTTTTAAGGCATTTCGCGCATACATGAAATGAACACATTTTTCTCCAAAACTATAACAGATGCAAGCTTGTCCTGTTTGGTGGAGATGATATTTAATAAAATAAGTAGAAATCCACTAAAAGTTTTGTTTGGTTATCTTGCAATCCCGAGATAATCGTCTCCATGCTCCAAATCCATTTTAAAGCCATTTTTAAGGCATTTCGCGCATACATGAAATGAACACATTTTTCTCCAAAACTATAACAGATGCAAGCTTGTCCTGTTTGGTGGAGATGATATTTAATAAAATAAGTAGAAATCCACTAAAAGTTTTGTTTGGTTATCTTGCAATCCCGAGATAATCGTCTCCATGCTCCAAATCCATTTTAAAGCCATTTTTAAGGCATTTCGCGCATACATGAAATGAACACATTTTTCTCCAAAACTATAACAGATGCAAGCTTGTCCTGTTTGGTGGAGATGATATTTAATAAAATAAGTAGAAATCCACTAAAAGTTTTGTTTGGTTATCTTGCAATCCCGAGATAATCGTCTCCATGCTCCAAATCCATTTTAAAGCCATTTTTAAGGCATTTCGCGCATACATGAAATGAACACATTTTTCTCCAAAACTATAACAGATGCAAGCTTGTCCTGTTTGGTGGAGATGATATTTAATAAAATAAGTAGAAATCCACTAAAAGTTTTGTTTGGTTATCTTGCAATCCCGAGATAATCGTCTCCATGCTCCAAATCCATTTTAAAGCCATTTTTAAGGCATTTCGCGCATACATGAAATGAACACATTTTTCTCCAAAACTATAACAGATGCAAGCTTGTCCTGTTTGGTGGAGATGATATTTAATAAAATAAGTAGAAATCCACTAAAAGTTTTGTTTGGTTATCTTGCAATCCCGAGATAATCGTCTCCATGCTCCAAATCCATTTTAAAGCCATTTTTAAGGCATTTCGCGCATACATGAAATGAACACATTTTTCTCCAAAACTATAACAGATGCAAGCTTGTCCTGTTTGGTGGAGATGATATTTAATAAAATAAGTAGAAATCCACTAAAAGTTTTGTTTGGTTATCTTGCAATCCCGAGATAATCGTCTCCATGCTCCAAATCCATTTTAAAGCCATTTTTAAGGCATTTCGCGCATACATGAAATGAACACATTTTTCTCCAAAACTATAACAGATGCAAGCTTGTCCTGTTTGGTGGAGATGATATTTAATAAAATAAGTAGAAATCCACTAAAAGTTTTGTTTGGTTATCTTGCAATCCCGAGATAATCGTCTCCATGCTCCAAATCCATTTTAAAGCCATTTTTAAGGCATTTCGCGCATACATGAAATGAACACATTTTTCTCCAAAACTATAACAGATGCAAGCTTGTCCTGTTTGGTGGAGATGATATTTAATAAAATAAGTAGAAATCCACTAAAAGTTTTGTTTGGTTATCTTGCAATCCCGAGATAATCGTCTCCATGCTCCAAATCCATTTTAAAGCCATTTTTAAGGCATTTCGCGCATACATGAAATGAACACATTTTTCTCCAAAACTATAACAGATGCAAGCTTGTCCTGTTTGGTGGAGATGATATTTAATAAAATAAGTAGAAATCCACTAAAAGTTTTGTTTGGTTATCTTGCAATCCCGAGATAATCGTCTCCATGCTCCAAATCCATTTTAAAGCCATTTTTAAGGCATTTCGCGCATACATGAAATGAACACATTTTTCTCCAAAACTATAACAGATGCAAGCTTGTCCTGTTTGGTGGAGATGATATTTAATAAAATAAGTAGAAATCCACTAAAAGTTTTGTTTGGTTATCTTGCAATCCCGAGATAATCGTCTCCATGCTCCAAATCCATTTTAAAGCCATTTTTAAGGCATTTCGCGCATACATGAAATGAACACATTTTTCTCCAAAACTATAACAGATGCAAGCTTGTCCTGTTTGGTGGAGATGATATTTAATAAAATAAGTAGAAATCCACTAAAAGTTTTGTTTGGTTATCTTGCAATCCCGAGATAATCGTCTCCATGCTCCAAATCCATTTTAAAGCCATTTTTAAGGCATTTCGCGCATACATGAAATGAACACATTTTTCTCCAAAACTATAACAGATGCAAGCTTGTCCTGTTTGGTGGAGATGATATTTAATAAAATAAGTAGAAATCCACTAAACGTTTTGTTTGGTTATCTTGCAATCCCGAGATAATCGTCTCCATGCTCCAAATCCATTTTAAAGCCTTTTTAAGGCATTTCGCGCATACATGAAATGAACACATTTTTCTCCAAAACTATAACAGATGCAAGCTTGTCCTGTTTGGTGGAGATGATATTTAATAAAATAAGTAGAAATCCACTAAAAGTTTTGTTTGGTTATCTTGCAATCCCGAGATAATCGTCTCCATGCTCCAAATCCATTTTAAAGCCATTTTTAAGGCATTTCGCGCATACATGAAATGAACACATTTTTCTCCAAAACTATAACAGATGCAAGCTTGTCCTGTTTGGTGGAGATGATATTTAATAAAATAAGTAGAAATCCACTAAAAGTTTTGTTTGGTTATCTTGCAATCCCGAGATAATCGTCTCCATGCTCCAAATCCATTTTAAAGCCATTTTTAAGGCATTTCGCGCATACATGAAATGAACACATTTTTCTCCAAAACTATAACAGATGCAAGCTTGTCCTGTTTGGTGGAGATGATATTTAATAAAATAAGTAGAAATCCACTAAAAGTTTTGTTTGGTTATCTTGCAATCCCGAGATAATCGTCTCCATGCTCCAAATCCATTTTAAAGCCATTTTTAAGGCATTTCGCGCATACATGAAATGAACACATTTTTCTCCAAAACTATAACAGATGCAAGCTTGTCCTGTTTGGTGGAGATGATATTTAATAAAATAAGTAGAAATCCACTAAAAGTTTTGTTTGGTTATCTTGCAATCCCGAGATAATCGTCTCCATGCTCCAAATCCATTTTAAAGCCATTTTTAAGGCATTTCGCGCATACATGAAATGAACACATTTTTCTCCAAAACTATAACAGATGCAAGCTTGTCCTGTTTGGTGGAGATGATATTTAATAAAATAAGTAGAAATCCACTAAAAGTTTTGTTTGGTTATCTTGCAATCCCGAGATAATCGTCTCCATGCTCCAAATCCATTTTAAAGCCATTTTTAAGGCATTTCGCGCATACATGAAATGAACACATTTTTCTCCAAAACTATAACAGATGCAAGCTTGTCCTGTTTGGTGGAGATGATATTTAATAAAATAAGTAGAAATCCACTAAAAGTTTTGTTTGGTTATCTTGCAATCCCGAGATAATCGTCTCCATGCTCCAAATCCATTTTAAAGCCATTTTTAAGGCATTTCGCGCATACATGAAATGAACACATTTTTCTCCAAAACTATAACAGATGCAAGCTTGTCCTGTTTGGTGGAGATGATATTTAATAAAATAAGTAGAAATCCACTAAAAGTTTTGTTTGGTTATCTTGCAATCCGAGATAATCGTCTCCATGCTCCAAATCCATTTTAAAGCCATTTTTAAGGCATTTCGCGCATACATGAAATGAACACATTTTTCTCCAAAACTATAACAGATGCAAGCTTGTCCTGTTTGGTGGAGATGATATTTAATAAAATAAGTAGAAATCCACTAAAAGTTTTGTTTGGTTATCTTGCAATCCCGAGATAATCGTCTCCATGCTCCAAATCCATTTTAAAGCCATTTTTAAGGCATTTCGCGCATACATGAAATGAACACATTTTTCTCCAAAACTATAACAGATGCAAGCTTGTCCTGTTTGGTGGAGATGATATTTAATAAAATAAGTAGAAATCCACTAAAAGTTTTGTTTGGTTATCTTGCAATCCCGAGATAATCGTCTCCATGCTCCAAATCCATTTTAAAGCCATTTTTAAGGCATTTCGCGCATACATGAAATGAACACATTTTTCTCCAAAACTATAACAGATGCAAGCTTGTCCTGTTTGGTGGAGATGATATTTAATAAAATAAGTAGAAATCCACTAAAAGTTTTGTTTGGTTATCTTGCAATCCCGAGATAATCGTCTCCATGCTCCAAATCCATTTTAAAGCCATTTTTAAGGCATTTCGCGCATACATGAAATGAACACATTTTTCTCCAAAACTATAACAGATGCAAGCTTGTCCTGTTTGGTGGAGATGATATTTAATAAAATAAGTAGAAATCCACTAAAAGTTTTGTTTGGTTATCTTGCAATCCCGAGATAATCGTCTCCATGCTCCAAATCCATTTTAAAGCCATTTTTAAGGCATTTCGCGCATACATGAAATGAACACATTTTTCTCCAAAACTATAACAGATGCAAGCTTGTCCTGTTTGGTGGAGATGATATTTAATAAAATAAGTAGAAATCCACTAAAAGTTTTGTTTGGTTATCTTGCAATCCCGAGATAATCGTCTCCATGCTCCAAATCCATTTTAAAGCCATTTTTAAGGCATTTCGCGCATACATGAAATGAACACATTTTTCTCCAAAACTATAACAGATGCAAGCTTGTCCTGTTTGGTGGAGATGATATTTAATAAAATAAGTAGAAATCCACTAAAAGTTTTGTTTGGTTATCTTGCAATCCCGAGATAATCGTCTCCATGCTCCAAATCCATTTTAAAGCCATTTTTAAGGCATTTCGCGCATACATGAAATGAACACATTTTTCTCCAAAACTATAACAGATGCAAGCTTGTCCTGTTTGGTGGAGATGATATTTAATAAAATAAGTAGAAATCCACTAAAAGTTTTGTTTGGTTATCTTGCAATCCCGAGATAATCGTCTCCATGCTCCAAATCCATTTTAAAGCCATTTTAAGGCATTTCGCGCATACATGAAATGAACACATTTTTCTCCAAAACTATAACAGATGCAAGCTTGTCCTGTTTGGTGGAGATGATATTTAATAAAATAAGTAGAAATCCACTAAAAGTTTTGTTTGGTTATCTTGCAATCCCGAGATAATCGTCTCCATGCTCCAAATCCATTTTAAAGCCATTTTTAAGGCATTTCGCGCATACATGAAATGAACACATTTTTCTCCAAAACTATAACAGATGCAAGCTTGTCCTGTTTGGTGGAGATGATATTTAATAAAATAAGTAGAAATCCACTAAAAGTTTTGTTTGGTTATCTTGCAATCCCGAGATAATCGTCTCCATGCTCCAAATCCATTTTAAAGCCATTTTTAAGGCATTTCGCGCATACATGAAATGAACACATTTTTCTCCAAAACTATAACAGATGCAAGCTTGTCCTGTTTGGTGGAGATGATATTTAATAAAATAAGTAGAAATCCACTAAAAGTTTTGTTTGGTTATCTTGCAATCCCGAGATAATCGTCTCCATGCTCCAAATCCATTTTAAAGCCATTTTTAAGGCATTTCGCGCATACATGAAATGAACACATTTTTCTCCAAAACTATAACAGATGCAAGCTTGTCCTGTTTGGTGGAGATGATATTTAATAAAATAAGTAGAAATCCACTAAAAGTTTTGTTTGGTTATCTTGCAATCCCGAGATAATCGTCTCCATGCTCCAAATCCATTTTAAAGCCATTTTTAAGGCATTTCGCGCATACATGAAATGAACACATTTTTCTCCAAAACTATAACAGATGCAAGCTTGTCCTGTTTGGTGGAGATGATATTTAATAAAATAAGTAGAAATCCACTAAAAGTTTTGTTTGGTTATCTTGCAATCCCGAGATAATCGTCTCCATGCTCCAAATCCATTTAAAGCCATTTTTAAGGCATTTCGCGCATACATGAAATGAACACATTTTTCTCCAAAACTATAACAGATGCAAGCTTGTCCTGTTTGGTGGAGATGATATTTAATAAAATAAGTAGAAATCCACTAAAAGTTTTGTTTGGTTATCTTGCAATCCCGAGATAATCGTCTCCATGCTCCAAATCCATT
The DNA here is from genome assembly GCF_048569485.1 of Anomaloglossus baeobatrachus. Lineage (NCBI taxonomy): Eukaryota > Metazoa > Chordata > Amphibia > Anura > Aromobatidae > Anomaloglossus > Anomaloglossus baeobatrachus. Next base: position 95,357 of record NW_027444787.1, on the reverse strand, counting down.
TTAAAGCCATTTTTAAGGCATTTCGCGCATACATGAAATGAACACATTTTTCTCCAAAACTATAACAGATGCAAGCTTGTCCTGTTTGGTGGAGATGATATTTAATAAAATAAGTAGAAATCCACTAAAAGTTTTGTTTGGTTATCTTGCAATCCCGAGATAATCGTCTCCATGCTCCAAATCCATTTTAAAGCCATTTTTAAGGCATTTCGCGCATACATGAAATGAACACATTTTTCTCCAAAACTATAACAGATGCAAGCTTGTCCTGTTTGGTGGAGATGATATTTAATAAAATAAGTAGAAATCCACTAAAAGTTTTGTTTGGTTATCTTGCAATCCCGAGATAATCGTCTCCATGCTCCAAATCCATTTTAAAGCCATTTTTAAGGCATTTCGCGCATACATGAAATGAACACATTTTTCTCCAAAACTATAACAGATGCAAGCTTGTCCTGTTTGGTGGAGATGATATTTAATAAAATAAGTAGAAATCCACTAAAAGTTTTGTTTGGTTATCTTGCAATCCCGAGATAATCGTCTCCATGCTCCAAATCCATTTTAAAGCCATTTTTAAGGCATTTCGCGCATACATGAAATGAACACATTTTTCTCCAAAACTATAACAGATGCAAGCTTGTCCTGTTTGGTGGAGATGATATTTAATAAAATAAGTAGAAATCCACTAAAAGTTTTGTTTGGTTATCTTGCAATCCCGAGATAATCGTCTCCATGCTCCAAATCCATTTTAAAGCCATTTTTAAGGCATTTCGCGCATACATGAAATGAACACATTTTTCTCCAAAACTATAACAGATGCAAGCTTGTCCTGTTTGGTGGAGATGATATTTAATAAAATAAGTAGAAATCCACTAAAAGTTTTGTTTGGTTATCTTGCAATCCCGAGATAATCGTCTCCATGCTCCAAATCCATTTTAAAGCCATTTTTAAGGCATTTCGCGCATACATGAAATGAACACATTTTTCTCCAAAACTATAACAGATGCAAGCTTGTCCTGTTTGGTGGAGATGATATTTAATAAAATAAGTAGAAATCCACTAAAAGTTTTGTTTGGTTATCTTGCAATCCCGAGATAATCGTCTCCATGCTCCAAATCCATTTTAAAGCCATTTTTAAGGCATTTCGCGCATACATGAAATGAACACATTTTTCTCCAAAACTATAACAGATGCAAGCTTGTCCTGTTTGGTGGAGATGATATTTAATAAAATAAGTAGAAATCCACTAAAAGTTTTGTTTGGTTATCTTGCAATCCCGAGATAATCGTCTCCATGCTCCAAATCCATTTTAAAGCCATTTTTAAGGCATTTCGCGCATACATGAAATGAACACATTTTTCTCCAAAACTATAACAGATGCAAGCTTGTCCTGTTTGGTGGAGATGATATTTAATAAAATAAGTAGAAATCCACTAAAAGTTTTGTTTGGTTATCTTGCAATCCCGAGATAATCGTCTCCATGCTCCAAATCCATTTTAAAGCCATTTTTAAGGCATTTCGCGCATACATGAAATGAACACATTTTTCTCCAAAACTATAACAGATGCAAGCTTGTCCTGTTTGGTGGAGATGATATTTAATAAAATAAGTAGAAATCCACTAAAAGTTTTGTTTGGTTATCTTGCAATCCCGAGATAATCGTCTCCATGCTCCAAATCCATTTTAAAGCCATTTTTAAGGCATTTCGCGCATACATGAAATGAACACATTTTTCTCCAAAACTATAACAGATGCAAGCTTGTCCTGTTTGGTGGAGATGATATTTAATAAAATAAGTAGAAATCCACTAAAAGTTTTGTTTGGTTATCTTGCAATCCCGAGATAATCGTCTCCATGCTCCAAATCCATTTTAAAGCCATTTTTAAGGCATTTCGCGCATACATGAAATGAACACATTTTTCTCCAAAACTATAACAGATGCAAGCTTGTCCTGTTTGGTGGAGATGATATTTAATAAAATAAGTAGAAATCCACTAAAAGTTTTGTTTGGTTATCTTGCAATCCCGAGATAATCGTCTCCATGCTCCAAATCCATTTTAAAGCCATTTTTAAGGCATTTCGCGCATACATGAAATGAACACATTTTTCTCCAAAACTATAACAGATGCAAGCTTGTCCTGTTTGGTGGAGATGATATTTAATAAAATAAGTAGAAATCCACTAAAAGTTTTGTTTGGTTATCTTGCAATCCCGAGATAATCGTCTCCATGCTCCAAATCCATTTTAAAGCCATTTTTAAGGCATTTCGCGCATACATGAAATGAACACATTTTTCTCCAAAACTATAACAGATGCAAGCTTGTCCTGTTTGGTGGAGATGATATTTAATAAAATAAGTAGAAATCCACTAAAAGTTTTGTTTGGTTATCTTGCAATCCCGAGATAATCGTCTCCATGCTCCAAATCCATTTTAAAGCCATTTTTAAGGCATTTCGCGCATACATGAAATGAACACATTTTTCTCCAAAACTATAACAGATGCAAGCTTGTCCTGTTTGGTGGAGATGATATTTAATAAAATAAGTAGAAATCCACTAAAAGTTTTGTTTGGTTATCTTGCAATCCCGAGATAATCGTCTCCATGCTCCAAATCCATTTTAAAGCCATTTTTAAGGCATTTCGCGCATACATGAAATGAACACATTTTTCTCCAAAACTATAACAGATGCAAGCTTGTCCTGTTTGGTGGAGATGATATTTAATAAAATAAGTAGAAATCCACTAAAAGTTTTGTTTGGTTATCTTGCAATCCCGAGATAATCGTCTCCATGCTCCAAATCCATTTTAAAGCCATTTTTAAGGCATTTCGCGCATACATGAAATGAACACATTTTTCTCCAAAACTATAACAGATGCAAGCTTGTCCTGTTTGGTGGAGATGATATTTAATAAAATAAGTAGAAATCCACTAAAAGTTTTGTTTGGTTATCTTGCAATCCCGAGATAATCGTCTCCATGCTCCAAATCCATTTTAAAGCCATTTTTAAGGCATTTCGCGCATACATGAAATGAACACATTTTTCTCCAAAACTATAACAGATGCAAGCTTGTCCTGTTTGGTGGAGATGATATTTAATAAAATAAGTAGAAATCCACTAAAAGTTTTGTTTGGTTATCTTGCAATCCCGAGATAATCGTCTCCATGCTCCAAATCCATTTTAAAGCCATTTTTAAGGCATTTCGCGCATACATGAAATGAACACATTTTTCTCCAAAACTATAACAGATGCAAGCTTGTCCTGTTTGGTGGAGATGATATTTAATAAAATAAGTAGAAATCCACTAAAAGTTTTGTTTGGTTATCTTGCAATCCCGAGATAATCGTCTCCATGCTCCAAATCCATTTTAAAGCCATTTTTAAGGCATTTCGCGCATACATGAAATGAACACATTTTTCTCCAAAACTATAACAGATGCAAGCTTGTCCTGTTTGGTGGAGATGATATTTAATAAAATAAGTAGAAATCCACTAAAAGTTTTGTTTGGTTATCTTGCAATCCCGAGATAATCGTCTCCATGCTCCAAATCCATTTTAAAGCCATTTTTAAGGCATTTCGCGCATACATGAAATGAACACATTTTTCTCCAAAACTATAACAGATGCAAGCTTGTCCTGTTTGGTGGAGATGATATTTAATAAAATAAGTAGAAATCCACTAAAAGTTTTGTTTGGTTATCTTGCAATCCCGAGATAATCGTCTCCATGCTCCAAATCCATTTTAAAGCCATTTTTAAGGCATTTCGCGCATACATGAAATGAACACATTTTTCTCCAAAACTATAACAGATGCAAGCTTGTCCTGTTTGGTGGAGATGATATTTAATAAAATAAGTAGAAATCCACTAAAAGTTTTGTTTGGTTATCTTGCAATCCCGAGATAATCGTCTCCATGCTCCAAATCCATTTTAAAGCCATTTTTAAGGCATTTCGCGCATACATGAAATGAACACATTTTTCTCCAAAACTATAACAGATGCAAGCTTGTCCTGTTTGGTGGAGATGATATTTAATAAAATAAGTAGAAATCCACTAAAAGTTTTGTTTGGTTATCTTGCAATCCCGAGATAATCGTCTCCATGCTCCAAATCCATTTTAAAGCCATTTTTAAGGCATTTCGCGCATACATGAAATGAACACATTTTTCTCCAAAACTATAACAGATGCAAGCTTGTCCTGTTTGGTGGAGATGATATTTAATAAAATAAGTAGAAATCCACTAAAAGTTTTGTTTGGTTATCTTGCAATCCCGAGATAATCGTCTCCATGCTCCAAATCCATTTTAAAGCCATTTTTAAGGCATTTCGCGCATACATGAAATGAACACATTTTTCTCCAAAACTATAACAGATGCAAGCTTGTCCTGTTTGGTGGAGATGATATTTAATAAAATAAGTAGAAATCCACTAAAAGTTTTGTTTGGTTATCTTGCAATCCCGAGATAATCGTCTCCATGCTCCAAATCCATTTTAAAGCCATTTTTAAGGCATTTCGCGCATACATGAAATGAACACATTTTTCTCCAAAACTATAACAGATGCAAGCTTGTCCTGTTTGGTGGAGATGATATTTAATAAAATAAGTAGAAATCCACTAAAAGTTTTGTTTGGTTATCTTGCAATCCCGAGATAATCGTCTCCATGCTCCAAATCCATTTTAAAGCCATTTTTAAGGCATTTCGCGCATACATGAAATGAACACATTTTTCTCCAAAACTATAACAGATGCAAGCTTGTCCTGTTTGGTGGAGATGATATTTAATAAAATAAGTAGAAATCCACTAAAAGTTTTGTTTGGTTATCTTGCAATCCCGAGATAATCGTCTCCATGCTCCAAATCCATTTTAAAGCCATTTTTAAGGCATTTCGCGCATACATGAAATGAACACATTTTTCTCCAAAACTATAACAGATGCAAGCTTGTCCTGTTTGGTGGAGATGATATTTAATAAAATAAGTAGAAATCCACTAAAAGTTTTGTTTGGTTATCTTGCAATCCCGAGATAATCGTCTCCATGCTCCAAATCCATTTTAAAGCCATTTTTAAGGCATTTCGCGCATACATGAAATGAACACATTTTTCTCCAAAACTATAACAGATGCAAGCTTGTCCTGTTTGGTGGAGATGATATTTAATAAAATAAGTAGAAATCCACTAAAAGTTTTGTTTGGTTATCTTGCAATCCCGAGATAATCGTCTCCATGCTCCAAATCCATTTTAAAGCCATTTTTAAGGCATTTCGCGCATACATGAAATGAACACATTTTTCTCCAAAACTATAACAGATGCAAGCTTGTCCTGTTTGGTGGAGATGATATTTAATAAAATAAGTAGAAATCCACTAAAAGTTTTGTTTGGTTATCTTGCAATCCCGAGATAATCGTCTCCATGCTCCAAATCCATTTTAAAGCCATTTTTAAGGCATTTCGCGCATACATGAAATGAACACATTTTTCTCCAAAACTATAACAGATGCAAGCTTGTCCTGTTTGGTGGAGATGATATTTAATAAAATAAGTAGAAATCCACTAAAAGTTTTGTTTGGTTATCTTGCAATCCCGAGATAATCGTCTCCATGCTCCAAATCCATTTTAAAGCCATTTTTAAGGCATTTCGCGCATACATGAAATGAACACATTTTTCTCCAAAACTATAACAGATGCAAGCTTGTCCTGTTTGGTGGAGATGATATTTAATAAAATAAGTAGAAATCCACTAAAAGTTTTGTTTGGTTATCTTGCAATCCCGAGATAATCGTCTCCATGCTCCAAATCCATTTTAAAGCCATTTTTAAGGCATTTCGCGCATACATGAAATGAACACATTTTTCTCCAAAACTATAACAGATGCAAGCTTGTCCTGTTTGGTGGAGATGATATTTAATAAAATAAGTAGAAATCCACTAAAAGTTTTGTTTGGTTATCTTGCAATCCCGAGATAATCGTCTCCATGCTCCAAATCCATTTTAAAGCCATTTTTAAGGCATTTCGCGCATACATGAAATGAACACATTTTTCTCCAAAACTATAACAGATGCAAGCTTGTCCTGTTTGGTGGAGATGATATTTAATAAAATAAGTAGAAATCCACTAAAAGTTTTGTTTGGTTATCTTGCAATCCCGAGATAATCGTCTCCATGCTCCAAATCCATTTTAAAGCCATTTTTAAGGCATTTCGCGCATACATGAAATGAACACATTTTTCTCCAAAACTATAACAGATGCAAGCTTGTCCTGTTTGGTGGAGATGATATTTAATAAAATAAGTAGAAATCCACTAAAAGTTTTGTTTGGTTATCTTGCAATCCCGAGATAATCGTCTCCATGCTCCAAATCCATTTTAAAGCCATTTTTAAGGCATTTCGCGCATACATGAAATGAACACATTTTTCTCCAAAACTATAACAGATGCAAGCTTGTCCTGTTTGGTGGAGATGATATTTAATAAAATAAGTAGAAATCCACTAAAAGTTTTGTTTGGTTATCTTGCAATCCCGAGATAATCGTCTCCATGCTCCAAATCCATTTTAAAGCCATTTTTAAGGCATTTCGCGCATACATGAAATGAACACATTTTTCTCCAAAACTATAACAGATGCAAGCTTGTCCTGTTTGGTGGAGATGATATTTAATAAAATAAGTAGAAATCCACTAAAAGTTTTGTTTGGTTATCTTGCAATCCCGAGATAATCGTCTCCATGCTCCAAATCCATTTTAAAGCCATTTTTAAGGCATTTCGCGCATACATGAAATGAACACATTTTTCTCCAAAACTATAACAGATGCAAGCTTGTCCTGTTTGGTGGAGATGATATTTAATAAAATAAGTAGAAATCCACTAAAAGTTTTGTTTGGTTATCTTGCAATCCCGAGATAATCGTCTCCATGCTCCAAATCCATTTTAAAGCCATTTTTAAGGCATTTCGCGCATACATGAAATGAACACATTTTTCTCCAAAACTATAACAGATGCAAGCTTGTCCTGTTTGGTGGAGATGATATTTAATAAAATAAGTAGAAATCCACTAAAAGTTTTGTTTGGTTATCTTGCAATCCCGAGATAATCGTCTCCATGCTCCAAATCCATTTTAAAGCCATTTTTAAGGCATTTCGCGCATACATGAAATGAACACATTTTTCTCCAAAACTATAACAGATGCAAGCTTGTCCTGTTTGGTGGAGATGATATTTAATAAAATAAGTAGAAATCCACTAAAAGTTTTGTTTGGTTATCTTGCAATCCCGAGATAATCGTCTCCATGCTCCAAATCCATTTTAAAGCCATTTTTAAGGCATTTCGCGCATACATGAAATGAACACATTTTTCTCCAAAACTATAACAGATGCAAGCTTGTCCTGTTTGGTGGAGATGATATTTAATAAAATAAGTAGAAATCCACTAAAAGTTTTGTTTGGTTATCTTGCAATCCCGAGATAATCGTCTCCATGCTCCAAATCCATTTTAAAGCCATTTTTAAGGCATTTCGCGCATACATGAAATGAACACATTTTTCTCCAAAACTATAACAGATGCAAGCTTGTCCTGTTTGGTGGAGATGATATTTAATAAAATAAGTAGAAATCCACTAAAAGTTTTGTTTGGTTATCTTGCAATCCCGAGATAATCGTCTCCATGCTCCAAATCCATTTTAAAGCCATTTTTAAGGCATTTCGCGCATACATGAAATGAACACATTTTTCTCCAAAACTATAACAGATGCAAGCTTGTCCTGTTTGGTGGAGATGATATTTAATAAAATGTGTTCATTTCATGTATGCGCGAAATGCCTTAAAAATGGCTTTAAAATGGATTTGGAGCATGGAGACGATTATCTCGGGATTGCAAGATAACCAAACAAAACTTTTAGTGGATTTCTACTTATTTTATTAAATATCATCTCCACCAAACAGGACAAGCTTGCATCTGTTATAGTTTTGGAGAAAAATGTGTTCATTTCATGTATGCGCGAAATGCCTTAAAAATGGCTTTAAAATGGATTTGGAGCATGGAGACGATTATCTCGGGATTGCAAGATAACCAAACAAAACTTTTAGTGGATTTCTACTTATTTTATTAAATATCATCTCCACCAAACAGGACAAGCTTGCATCTGTTATAGTTTTGGAGAAAAATGTGTTCATTTCATGTATGCGCGAAATGCCTTAAAAATGGCTTTAAAATGGATTTGGAGCATGGAGACGATTATCTCGGGATTGCAAGATAACCAAACAAAACTTTTAGTGGATTTCTACTTATTTTATTAAATATCATCTCCACCAAACAGGACAAGCTTGCATCTGTTATAGTTTTGGAGAAAAATGTGTTCATTTCATGTATGCGCGAAATGCCTTAAAAATGGCTTTAAAATGGATTTGGAGCATGGAGACGATTATCTCGGGATTGCAAGATAACCAAACAAAACTTTTAGTGGATTTCTACTTATTTTATTAAATATCATCTCCACCAAACAGGACAAGCTTGCATCTGTTATAGTTTTGGAGAAAAATGTGTTCATTTCATGTATGCGCGAAATGCCTTAAAAATGGCTTTAAAATGGATTTGGAGCATGGAGACGATTATCTCGGGATTGCAAGATAACCAAACAAAACTTTTAGTGGATTTCTACTTATTTTATTAAATATCATCTCCACCAAACAGGACAAGCTTGCATCTGTTATAGTTTTGGAGAAAAATGTGTTCATTTCATGTATGCGCGAAATGCCTTAAAAATGGCTTTAAAATGGATTTGGAGCATGGAGACGATTATCTCGGGATTGCAAGATAACCAAACAAAACTTTTAGTGGATTTCTACTTATTTTATTAAATATCATCTCCACCAAACAGGACAAGCTTGCATCTGTTATAGTTTTGGAGAAAAATGTGTTCATTTCATGTATGCGCGAAATGCCTTAAAAATGGCTTTAAAATGGATTTGGAGCATGGAGACGATTATCTCGGGATTGCAAGATAACCAAACAAAACTTTTAGTGGATTTCTACTTATTTTATTAAATATCATCTCCACCAAACAGGACAAGCTTGCATCTGTTATAGTTTTGGAGAAAAATGTGTTCATTTCATGTATGCGCGAAATGCCTTAAAAATGGCTTTAAAATGGATTTGGAGCATGGAGACGATTATCTCGGGATTGCAAGATAACCAAACAAAACTTTTAGTGGATTTCTACTTATTTTATTAAATATCATCTCCACCAAACAGGACAAGCTTGCATCTGTTATAGTTTTGGAGAAAAATGTGTTCATTTCATGTATGCGCGAAATGCCTTAAAAATGGCTTTAAAATGGATTTGGAGCATGGAGACGATTATCTCGGGATTGCAAGATAACCAAACAAAACTTTTAGTGGATTTCTACTTATTTTATTAAATATCATCTCCACCAAACAGGACAAGCTTGCATCTGTTATAGTTTTGGAGAAAAATGTGTTCATTTCATGTATGCGCGAAATGCCTTAAAAATGGCTTTAAAATGGATTTGGAGCATGGAGACGATTATCTCGGGATTGCAAGATAACCAAACAAAACTTTTAGTGGATTTCTACTTATTTTATTAAATATCATCTCCACCAAACAGGACAAGCTTGCATCTGTTATAGTTTTGGAGAAAAATGTGTTCATTTCATGTATGCGCGAAATGCCTTAAAAATGGCTTTAAAATGGATTTGGAGCATGGAGACGATTATCTCGGGATTGCAAGATAACCAAACAAAACTTTTAGTGGATTTCTACTTATTTTATTAAATATCATCTCCACCAAACAGGACAAGCTTGCATCTGTTATAGTTTTGGAGAAAAATGTGTTCATTTCATGTATGCGCGAAATGCCTTAAAAATGGCTTTAAAATGGATTTGGAGCATGGAGACGATTATCTCGGGATTGCAAGATAACCAAACAAAACTTTTAGTGGATTTCTACTTATTTTATTAAATATCATCTCCACCAAACAGGACAAGCTTGCATCTGTTATAGTTTTGGAGAAAAATGTGTTCATTTCATGTATGCGCGAAATGCCTTAAAAATGGCTTTAAAATGGATTTGGAGCATGGAGACGATTATCTCGGGATTGCAAGATAACCAAACAAAACTTTTAGTGGATTTCTACTTATTTTATTAAATATCATCTCCACCAAACAGGACAAGCTTGCATCTGTTATAGTTTTGGAGAAAAATGTGTTCATTTCATGTATGCGCGAAATGCCTTAAAAATGGCTTTAAAATGGATTTGGAGCATGGAGACGATTATCTCGGGATTGCAAGATAACCAAACAAAACTTTTAGTGGATTTCTACTTATTTTATTAAATATCATCTCCACCAAACAGGACAAGCTTGCATCTGTTATAGTTTTGGAGAAAAATGTGTTCATTTCATGTATGCGCGAAATGCCTTAAAAATGGCTTTAAAATGGATTTGGAGCATGGAGACGATTATCTCGGGATTGCAAGATAACCAAACAAAACTTTTAGTGGATTTCTACTTATTTTATTAAATATCATCTCCACCAAACAGGACAAGCTTGCATCTGTTATAGTTTTGGAGAAAAATGTGTTCATTTCATGTATGCGCGAAATGCCTTAAAAATGGCTTTAAAATGGATTTGGAGCATGGAGACGATTATCTCGGGATTGCAAGATAACCAAACAAAACTTTTAGTGGATTTCTACTTATTTTATTAAATATCATCTCCACCAAACAGGACAAGCTTGCATCTGTTATAGTTTTGGAGAAAAATGTGTTCATTTCATGTATGCGCGAAATGCCTTAAAAATGGCTTTAAAATGGATTTGGAGCATGGAGACGATTATCTCGGGATTGCAAGATAACCAAACAAAACTTTTAGTGGATTTCTACTTATTTTATTAAATATCATCTCCACCAAACAGGACAAGCTTGCATCTGTTATAGTTTTGGAGAAAAATGTGTTCATTTCATGTATGCGCGAAATGCCTTAAAAATGGCTTTAAAATGGATTTGGAGCATGGAGACGATTATCTCGGGATTGCAAGATAACCAAACAAAACTTTTAGTGGATTTCTACTTATTTTATTAAATATCATCTCCACCAAACAGGACAAGCTTGCATCTGTTATAGTTTTGGAGAAAAATGTGTTCATTTCATGTATGCGCGAAATGCCTTAAAAATGGCTTTAAAATGGATTTGGAGCATGGAGACGATTATCTCGGGATTGCAAGATAACCAAACAAAACTTTTAGTGGATTTCTACTTATTTTATTAAATATCATCTCCACCAAACAGGACAAGCTTGCATCTGTTATAGTTTTGGAGAAAAATGTGTTCATTTCATGTATGCGCGAAATGCCTTAAAAATGGCTTTAAAATGGATTTGGAGCATGGAGACGATTATCTCGGGATTGCAAGATAACCAAACAAAACTTTTAGTGGATTTCTACTTATTTTATTAAATATCATCTCCACCAAACAGGACAAGCTTGCATCTGTTATAGTTTTGGAGAAAAATGTGTTCATTTCATGTATGCGCGAAATGCCTTAAAAATGGCTTTAAAATGGATTTGGAGCATGGAGACGATTATCTCGGGATTGCAAGATAACCAAACAAAACTTTTAGTGGATTTCTACTTATTTTATTAAATATCATCTCCACCAAACAGGACAAGCTTGCATCTGTTATAGTTTTGGAGAAAAATGTGTTCATTTCATGTATGCGCGAAATGCCTTAAAAATGGCTTTAAAATGGATTTGGAGCATGGAGACGATTATCTCGGGATTGCAAGATAACCAAACAAAACTTTTAGTGGATTTCTACTTATTTTATTAAATATCATCTCCACCAAACAGGACAAGCTTGCATCTGTTATAGTTTTGGAGAAAAATGTGTTCATTTCATGTATGCGCGAAATGCCTTAAAAATGGCTTTAAAATGGATTTGGAGCATGGAGACGATTATCTCGGGATTGCAAGATAACCAAACAAAACTTTTAGTGGATTTCTACTTATTTTATTAAATATCATCTCCACCAAACAGGACAAGCTTGCATCTGTTATAGTTTTGGAGAAAAATGTGTTCATTTCATGTATGCGCGAAATGCCTTAAAAATGGCTTTAAAATGGATTTGGAGCATGGAGACGATTATCTCGGGATTGCAAGATAACCAAACAAAACTTTTAGTGGATTTCTACTTATTTTATTAAATATCATCTCCACCAAACAGGACAAGCTTGCATCTGTTATAGTTTTGGAGAAAAATGTGTTCATTTCATGTATGCGCGAAATGCCTTAAAAATGGCTTTAAAATGGATTTGGAGCATGGAGACGATTATCTCGGGATTGCAAGATAACCAAACAAAACTTTTAGTGGATTTCTACTTATTTTATTAAATATCATCTCCACCAAACAGGACAAGCTTGCATCTGTTATAGTTTTGGAGAAAAATGTGTTCATTTCATGTATGCGCGAAATGCCTTAAAAATGGCTTTAAAATGGATTTGGAGCATGGAGACGATTATCTCGGGATTGCAAGATAACCAAACAAAACTTTTAGTGGATTTCTACTTATTTTATTAAATATCATCTCCACCAAACAGGACAAGCTTGCATCTGTTATAGTTTTGGAGAAAAATGTGTTCATTTCATGTATGCGCGAAATGCCTTAAAAATGGCTTTAAAATGGATTTGGAGCATGGAGACGATTATCTCGGGATTGCAAGATAACCAAACAAAACTTTTAGTGGATTTCTACTTATTTTATTAAATATCATCTCCACCAAACAGGACAAGCTTGCATCTGTTATAGTTTTGGAGAAAAATGTGTTCATTTCATGTATGCGCGAAATGCCTTAAAAATGGCTTTAAAATGGATTTGGAGCATGGAGACGATTATCTCGGGATTGCAAGATAACCAAACAAAACTTTTAGTGGATTTCTACTTATTTTATTAAATATCATCTCCACCAAACAGGACAAGCTTGCATCTGTTATAGTTTTGGAGAAAAATGTGTTCATTTCATGTATGCGCGAAATGCCTTAAAAATGGCTTTAAAATGGATTTGGAGCATGGAGACGATTATCTCGGGATTGCAAGATAACCAAACAAAACTTTTAGTGGATTTCTACTTATTTTATTAAATATCATCTCCACCAAACAGGACAAGCTTGCATCTGTTATAGTTTTGGAGAAAAATGTGTTCATTTCATGTATGCGCGAAATGCCTTAAAAATGGCTTTAAAATGGATTTGGAGCATGGAGACGATTATCTCGGGATTGCAAGATAACCAAACAAAACTTTTAGTGGATTTCTACTTATTTTATTAAATATCATCTCCACCAAACAGGACAAGCTTGCATCTGTTATAGTTTTGGAGAAAAATGTGTTCATTTCATGTATGCGCGAAATGCCTTAAAAATGGCTTTAAAATGGATTTGGAGCATGGAGACGATTATCTCGGGATTGCAAGATAACCAAACAAAACTTTTAGTGGATTTCTACTTATTTTATTAAATATCATCTCCACCAAACAGGACAAGCTTGCATCTGTTATAGTTTTGGAGAAAAATGTGTTCATTTCATGTATGCGCGAAATGCCTTAAAAATGGCTTTAAAATGGATTTGGAGCATGGAGACGATTATCTCGGGATTGCAAGATAACCAAACAAAACTTTTAGTGGATTTCTACTTATTTTATTAAATATCATCTCCACCAAACAGGACAAGCTTGCATCTGTTATAGTTTTGGAGAAAAATGTGTTCATTTCATGTATGCGCGAAATGCCTTAAAAATGGCTTTAAAATGGATTTGGAGCATGGAGACGATTATCTCGGGATTGCAAGATAACCAAACAAAACTTTTAGTGGATTTCTACTTATTTTATTAAATATCATCTCCACCAAACAGGACAAGCTTGCATCTGTTATAGTTTTGGAGAAAAATGTGTTCATTTCATGTATGCGCGAAATGCCTTAAAAATGGCTTTAAAATGGATTTGGAGCATGGAGACGATTATCTCGGGATTGCAAGATAACCAAACAAAACTTTTAGTGGATTTCTACTTATTTTATTAAATATCATCTCCACCAAACAGGACAAGCTTGCATCTGTTATAGTTTTGGAGAAAAATGTGTTCATTTCATGTATGCGCGAAATGCCTTAAAAATGGCTTTAAAATGGATTTGGAGCATGGAGACGATTATCTCGGGATTGCAAGATAACCAAACAAAACTTTTAGTGGATTTCTACTTATTTTATTAAATATCATCTCCACCAAACAGGACAAGCTTGCATCTGTTATAGTTTTGGAGAAAAATGTGTTCATTTCATGTATGCGCGAAATGCCTTAAAAATGGCTTTAAAATGGATTTGGAGCATGGAGACGATTATCTCGGGATTGCAAGATAACCAAACAAAACTTTTAGTGGATTTCTACTTATTTTATTAAATATCATCTCCACCAAACAGGACAAGCTTGCATCTGTTATAGTTTTGGAGAAAAATGTGTTCATTTCATGTATGCGCGAAATGCCTTAAAAATGGCTTTAAAATGGATTTGGAGCATGGAGACGATTATCTCGGGATTGCAAGATAACCAAACAAAACTTTTAGTGGATTTCTACTTATTTTATTAAATATCATCTCCACCAAACAGGACAAGCTTGCATCTGTTATAGTTTTGGAGAAAAATGTGTTCATTTCATGTATGCGCGAAATGCCTTAAAAATGGCTTTAAAATGGATTTGGAGCATGGAGACGATTATCTCGGGATTGCAAGATAACCAAACAAAACTTTTAGTGGATTTCTACTTATTTTATTAAATATCATCTCCACCAAACAGGACAAGCTTGCATCTGTTATAGTTTTGGAGAAAAATGTGTTCATTTCATGTATGCGCGAAATGCCTTAAAAATGGCTTTAAAATGGATTTGGAGCATGGAGACGATTATCTCGGGATTGCAAGATAACCAAACAAAACTTTTAGTGGATTTCTACTTATTTTATTAAATATCATCTCCACCAAACAGGACAAGCTTGCATCTGTTATAGTTTTGGAGAAAAATGTGTTCATTTCATGTATGCGCGAAATGCCTTAAAAATGGCTTTAAAATGGATTTGGAGCATGGAGACGATTATCTCGGGATTGCAAGATAACCAAACAAAACTTTTAGTGGATTTCTACTTATTTTATTAAATATCATCTCCACCAAACAGGACAAGCTTGCATCTGTTATAGTTTTGGAGAAAAATGTGTTCATTTCATGTATGCGCGAAATGCCTTAAAAATGGCTTTAAAATGGATTTGGAGCATGGAGACGATTATCTCGGGATTGCAAGATAACCAAACAAAACTTTTAGTGGATTTCTACTTATTTTATTAAATATCATCTCCACCAAACAGGACAAGCTTGCATCTGTTATAGTTTTGGAGAAAAATGTGTTCATTTCATGTATGCGCGAAATGCCTTAAAAATGGCTTTAAAATGGATTTGGAGCATGGAGACGATTATCTCGGGATTGCAAGATAACCAAACAAAACTTTTAGTGGATTTCTACTTATTTTATTAAATATCATCTCCACCAAACAGGACAAGCTTGCATCTGTTATAGTTTTGGAGAAAAATGTGTTCATTTCATGTATGCGCGAAATGCCTTAAAAATGGCTTTAAAATGGATTTGGAGCATGGAGACGATTATCTCGGGATTGCAAGATAACCAAACAAAACTTTTAGTGGATTTCTACTTATTTTATTAAATATCATCTCCACCAAACAGGACAAGCTTGCATCTGTTATAGTTTTGGAGAAAAATGTGTTCATTTCATGTATGCGCGAAATGCCTTAAAAATGGCTTTAAAATGGATTTGGAGCATGGAGACGATTATCTCGGGATTGCAAGATAACCAAACAAAACTTTTAGTGGATTTCTACTTATTTTATTAAATATCATCTCCACCAAACAGGACAAGCTTGCATCTGTTATAGTTTTGGAGAAAAATGTGTTCATTTCATGTATGCGCGAAATGCCTTAAAAATGGCTTTAAAATGGATTTGGAGCATGGAGACGATTATCTCGGGATTGCAAGATAACCAAACAAAACTTTTAGTGGATTTCTACTTATTTTATTAAATATCATCTCCACCAAACAGGACAAGCTTGCATCTGTTATAGTTTTGGAGAAAAATGTGTTCATTTCATGTATGCGCGAAATGCCTTAAAAATGGCTTTAAAATGGATTTGGAGCATGGAGACGATTATCTCGGGATTGCAAGATAACCAAACAAAACTTTTAGTGGATTTCTACTTATTTTATTAAATATCATCTCCACCAAACAGGACAAGCTTGCATCTGTTATAGTTTTGGAGAAAAATGTGTTCATTTCATGTATGCGCGAAATGCCTTAAAAATGGCTTTAAAATGGATTTGGAGCATGGAGACGATTATCTCGGGATTGCAAGATAACCAAACAAAACTTTTAGTGGATTTCTACTTATTTTATTAAATATCATCTCCACCAAACAGGACAAGCTTGCATCTGTTATAGTTTTGGAGAAAAATGTGTTCATTTCATGTATGCGCGAAATGCCTTAAAAATGGCTTTAAAATGGATTTGGAGCATGGAGACGATTATCTCGGGATTGCAAGATAACCAAACAAAACTTTTAGTGGATTTCTACTTATTTTATTAAATATCATCTCCACCAAACAGGACAAGCTTGCATCTGTTATAGTTTTGGAGAAAAATGTGTTCATTTCATGTATGCGCGAAATGCCTTAAAAATGGCTTTAAAATGGATTTGGAGCATGGAGACGATTATCTCGGGATTGCAAGATAACCAAACAAAACTTTTAGTGGATTTCTACTTATTTTATTAAATATCATCTCCACCAAACAGGACAAGCTTGCATCTGTTATAGTTTTGGAGAAAAATGTGTTCATTTCATGTATGCGCGAAATGCCTTAAAAATGGCTTTAAAATGGATTTGGAGCATGGAGACGATTATCTCGGGATTGCAAGATAACCAAACAAAACTTTTAGTGGATTTCTACTTATTTTATTAAATATCATCTCCACCAAACAGGACAAGCTTGCATCTGTTATAGTTTTGGAGAAAAATGTGTTCATTTCATGTATGCGCGAAATGCCTTAAAAATGGCTTTAAAATGGATTTGGAGCATGGAGACGATTATCTCGGGATTGCAAGATAACCAAACAAAACTTTTAGTGGATTTCTACTTATTTTATTAAATATCATCTCCACCAAACAGGACAAGCTTGCATCTGTTATAGTTTTGGAGAAAAATGTGTTCATTTCATGTATGCGCGAAATGCCTTAAAAATGGCTTTAAAATGGATTTGGAGCATGGAGACGATTATCTCGGGATTGCAAGATAACCAAACAAAACTTTTAGTGGATTTCTACTTATTTTATTAAATATCATCTCCACCAAACAGGACAAGCTTGCATCTGTTATAGTTTTGGAGAAAAATGTGTTCATTTCATGTATGCGCGAAATGCCTTAAAAATGGCTTTAAAATGGATTTGGAGCATGGAGACGATTATCTCGGGATTGCAAGATAACCAAACAAAACTTTTAGTGGATTTCTACTTATTTTATTAAATATCATCTCCACCAAACAGGACAAGCTTGCATCTGTTATAGTTTTGGAGAAAAATGTGTTCATTTCATGTATGCGCGAAATGCCTTAAAAATGGCTTTAAAATGGATTTGGAGCATGGAGACGATTATCTCGGGATTGCAAGATAACCAAACAAAACTTTTAGTGGATTTCTACTTATTTTATTAAATATCATCTCCACCAAACAGGACAAGCTTGCATCTGTTATAGTTTTGGAGAAAAATGTGTTCATTTCATGTATGCGCGAAATGCCTTAAAAATGGCTTTAAAATGGATTTGGAGCATGGAGACGATTATCTCGGGATTGCAAGATAACCAAACAAAACTTTTAGTGGATTTCTACTTATTTTATTAAATATCATCTCCACCAAACAGGACAAGCTTGCATCTGTTATAGTTTTGGAGAAAAATGTGTTCATTTCATGTATGCGCGAAATGCCTTAAAAATGGCTTTAAAATGGATTTGGAGCATGGAGACGATTATCTCGGGATTGCAAGATAACCAAACAAAACTTTTAGTGGATTTCTACTTATTTTATTAAATATCATCTCCACCAAACAGGACAAGCTTGCATCTGTTATAGTTTTGGAGAAAAATGTGTTCATTTCATGTATGCGCGAAATGCCTTAAAAATGGCTTTAAAATGGATTTGGAGCATGGAGACGATTATCTCGGGATTGCAAGATAACCAAACAAAACTTTTAGTGGATTTCTACTTATTTTATTAAATATCATCTCCACCAAACAGGACAAGCTTGCATCTGTTATAGTTTTGGAGAAAAATGTGTTCATTTCATGTATGCGCGAAATGCCTTAAAAATGGCTTTAAAATGGATTTGGAGCATGGAGACGATTATCTCGGGATTGCAAGATAACCAAACAAAACTTTTAGTGGATTTCTACTTATTTTATTAAATATCATCTCCACCAAACAGGACAAGCTTGCATCTGTTATAGTTTTGGAGAAAAATGTGTTCATTTCATGTATGCGCGAAATGCCTTAAAAATGGCTTTAAAATGGATTTGGAGCATGGAGACGATTATCTCGGGATTGCAAGATAACCAAACAAAACTTTTAGTGGATTTCTACTTATTTTATTAAATATCATCTCCACCAAACAGGACAAGCTTGCATCTGTTATAGTTTTGGAGAAAAATGTGTTCATTTCATGTATGCGCGAAATGCCTTAAAAATGGCTTTAAAATGGATTTGGAGCATGGAGACGATTATCTCGGGATTGCAAGATAACCAAACAAAACTTTTAGTGGATTTCTACTTATTTTATTAAATATCATCTCCACCAAACAGGACAAGCTTGCATCTGTTATAGTTTTGGAGAAAAATGTGTTCATTTCATGTATGCGCGAAATGCCTTAAAAATGGCTTTAAAATGGATTTGGAGCATGGAGACGATTATCTCGGGATTGCAAGATAACCAAACAAAACTTTTAGTGGATTTCTACTTATTTTATTAAATATCATCTCCACCAAACAGGACAAGCTTGCATCTGTTATAGTTTTGGAGAAAAATGTGTTCATTTCATGTATGCGCGAAATGCCTTAAAAATGGCTTTAAAATGGATTTGGAGCATGGAGACGATTATCTCGGGATTGCAAGATAACCAAACAAAACTTTTAGTGGATTTCTACTTATTTTATTAAATATCATCTCCACCAAACAGGACAAGCTTGCATCTGTTATAGTTTTGGAGAAAAATGTGTTCATTTCATGTATGCGCGAAATGCCTTAAAAATGGCTTTAAAATGGATTTGGAGCATGGAGACGATTATCTCGGGATTGCAAGATAACCAAACAAAACTTTTAGTGGATTTCTACTTATTTTATTAAATATCATCTCCACCAAACAGGACAAGCTTGCATCTGTTATAGTTTTGGAGAAAAATGTGTTCATTTCATGTATGCGCGAAATGCCTTAAAAATGGCTTTAAAATGGATTTGGAGCATGGAGACGATTATCTCGGGATTGCAAGATAACCAAACAAAACTTTTAGTGGATTTCTACTTATTTTATTAAATATCATCTCCACCAAACAGGACAAGCTTGCATCTGTTATAGTTTTGGAGAAAAATGTGTTCATTTCATGTATGCGCGAAATGCCTTAAAAATGGCTTTAAAATGGATTTGGAGCATGGAGACGATTATCTCGGGATTGCAAGATAACCAAACAAAACTTTTAGTGGATTTCTACTTATTTTATTAAATATCATCTCCACCAAACAGGACAAGCTTGCATCTGTTATAGTTTTGGAGAAAAATGTGTTCATTTCATGTATGCGCGAAATGCCTTAAAAATGGCTTTAAAATGGATTTGGAGCATGGAGACGATTATCTCGGGATTGCAAGATAACCAAACAAAACTTTTAGTGGATTTCTACTTATTTTATTAAATATCATCTCCACCAAACAGGACAAGCTTGCATCTGTTATAGTTTTGGAGAAAAATGTGTTCATTTCATGTATGCGCGAAATGCCTTAAAAATGGCTTTAAAATGGATTTGGAGCATGGAGACGATTATCTCGGGATTGCAAGATAACCAAACAAAACTTTTAGTGGATTTCTACTTATTTTATTAAATATCATCTCCACCAAACAGGACAAGCTTGCATCTGTTATAGTTTTGGAGAAAAATGTGTTCATTTCATGTATGCGCGAAATGCCTTAAAAATGGCTTTAAAATGGATTTGGAGCATGGAGACGATTATCTCGGGATTGCAAGATAACCAAACAAAACTTTTAGTGGATTTCTACTTATTTTATTAAATATCATCTCCACCAAACAGGACAAGCTTGCATCTGTTATAGTTTTGGAGAAAAATGTGTTCATTTCATGTATGCGCGAAATGCCTTAAAAATGGCTTTAAAATGGATTTGGAGCATGGAGACGATTATCTCGGGATTGCAAGATAACCAAACAAAACTTTTAGTGGATTTCTACTTATTTTATTAAATATCATCTCCACCAAACAGGACAAGCTTGCATCTGTTATAGTTTTGGAGAAAAATGTGTTCATTTCATGTATGCGCGAAATGCCTTAAAAATGGCTTTAAAATGGATTTGGAGCATGGAGACGATTATCTCGGGATTGCAAGATAACCAAACAAAACTTTTAGTGGATTTCTACTTATTTTATTAAATATCATCTCCACCAAACAGGACAAGCTTGCATCTGTTATAGTTTTGGAGAAAAATGTGTTCATTTCATGTATGCGCGAAATGCCTTAAAAATGGCTTTAAAATGGATTTGGAGCATGGAGACGATTATCTCGGGATTGCAAGATAACCAAACAAAACTTTTAGTGGATTTCTACTTATTTTATTAAATATCATCTCCACCAAACAGGACAAGCTTGCATCTGTTATAGTTTTGGAGAAAAATGTGTTCATTTCATGTATGCGCGAAATGCCTTAAAAATGGCTTTAAAATGGATTTGGAGCATGGAGACGATTATCTCGGGATTGCAAGATAACCAAACAAAACTTTTAGTGGATTTCTACTTATTTTATTAAATATCATCTCCACCAAACAGGACAAGCTTGCATCTGTTATAGTTTTGGAGAAAAATGTGTTCATTTCATGTATGCGCGAAATGCCTTAAAAATGGCTTTAAAATGGATTTGGAGCATGGAGACGATTATCTCGGGATTGCAAGATAACCAAACAAAACTTTTAGTGGATTTCTACTTATTTTATTAAATATCATCTCCACCAAACAGGACAAGCTTGCATCTGTTATAGTTTTGGAGAAAAATGTGTTCATTTCATGTATGCGCGAAATGCCTTAAAAATGGCTTTAAAATGGATTTGGAGCATGGAGACGATTATCTCGGGATTGCAAGATAACCAAACAAAACTTTTAGTGGATTTCTACTTATTTTATTAAATATCATCTCCACCAAACAGGACAAGCTTGCATCTGTTATAGTTTTGGAGAAAAATGTGTTCATTTCATGTATGCGCGAAATGCCTTAAAAATGGCTTTAAAATGGATTTGGAGCATGGAGACGATTATCTCGGGATTGCAAGATAACCAAACAAAACTTTTAGTGGATTTCTACTTATTTTATTAAATATCATCTCCACCAAACAGGACAAGCTTGCATCTGTTATAGTTTTGGAGAAAAATGTGTTCATTTCATGTATGCGCGAAATGCCTTAAAAATGGCTTTAAAATGGATTTGGAGCATGGAGACGATTATCTCGGGATTGCAAGATAACCAAACAAAACTTTTAGTGGATTTCTACTTATTTTATTAAATATCATCTCCACCAAACAGGACAAGCTTGCATCTGTTATAGTTTTGGAGAAAAATGTGTTCATTTCATGTATGCGCGAAATGCCTTAAAAATGGCTTTAAAATGGATTTGGAGCATGGAGACGATTATCTCGGGATTGCAAGATAACCAAACAAAACTTTTAGTGGATTTCTACTTATTTTATTAAATATCATCTCCACCAAACAGGACAAGCTTGCATCTGTTATAGTTTTGGAGAAAAATGTGTTCATTTCATGTATGCGCGAAATGCCTTAAAAATGGCTTTAAAATGGATTTGGAGCATGGAGACGATTATCTCGGGATTGCAAGATAACCAAACAAAACTTTTAGTGGATTTCTACTTATTTTATTAAATATCATCTCCACCAAACAGGACAAGCTTGCATCTGTTATAGTTTTGGAGAAAAATGTGTTCATTTCATGTATGCGCGAAATGCCTTAAAAATGGCTTTAAAATGGATTTGGAGCATGGAGACGATTATCTCGGGATTGCAAGATAACCAAACAAAACTTTTAGTGGATTTCTACTTATTTTATTAAATATCATCTCCACCAAACAGGACAAGCTTGCATCTGTTATAGTTTTGGAGAAAAATGTGTTCATTTCATGTATGCGCGAAATGCCTTAAAAATGGCTTTAAAATGGATTTGGAGCATGGAGACGATTATCTCGGGATTGCAAGATAACCAAACAAAACTTTTAGTGGATTTCTACTTATTTTATTAAATATCATCTCCACCAAACAGGACAAGCTTGCATCTGTTATAGTTTTGGAGAAAAATGTGTTCATTTCATGTATGCGCGAAATGCCTTAAAAATGGCTTTAAAATGGATTTGGAGCATGGAGACGATTATCTCGGGATTGCAAGATAACCAAACAAAACTTTTAGTGGATTTCTACTTATTTTATTAAATATCATCTCCACCAAACAGGACAAGCTTGCATCTGTTATAGTTTTGGAGAAAAATGTGTTCATTTCATGTATGCGCGAAATGCCTTAAAAATGGCTTTAAAATGGATTTGGAGCATGGAGACGATTATCTCGGGATTGCAAGATAACCAAACAAAACTTTTAGTGGATTTCTACTTATTTTATTAAATATCATCTCCACCAAACAGGACAAGCTTGCATCTGTTATAGTTTTGGAGAAAAATGTGTTCATTTCATGTATGCGCGAAATGCCTTAAAAATGGCTTTAAAATGGATTTGGAGCATGGAGACGATTATCTCGGGATTGCAAGATAACCAAACAAAACTTTTAGTGGATTTCTACTTATTTTATTAAATATCATCTCCACCAAACAGGACAAGCTTGCATCTGTTATAGTTTTGGAGAAAAATGTGTTCATTTCATGTATGCGCGAAATGCCTTAAAAATGGCTTTAAAATGGATTTGGAGCATGGAGACGATTATCTCGGGATTGCAAGATAACCAAACAAAACTTTTAGTGGATTTCTACTTATTTTATTAAATATCATCTCCACCAAACAGGACAAGCTTGCATCTGTTATAGTTTTGGAGAAAAATGTGTTCATTTCATGTATGCGCGAAATGCCTTAAAAATGGCTTTAAAATGGATTTGGAGCATGGAGACGATTATCTCGGGATTGCAAGATAACCAAACAAAACTTTTAGTGGATTTCTACTTATTTTATTAAATATCATCTCCACCAAACAGGACAAGCTTGCATCTGTTATAGTTTTGGAGAAAAATGTGTTCATTTCATGTATGCGCGAAATGCCTTAAAAATGGCTTTAAAATGGATTTGGAGCATGGAGACGATTATCTCGGGATTGCAAGATAACCAAACAAAACTTTTAGTGGATTTCTACTTATTTTATTAAATATCATCTCCACCAAACAGGACAAGCTTGCATCTGTTATAGTTTTGGAGAAAAATGTGTTCATTTCATGTATGCGCGAAATGCCTTAAAAATGGCTTTAAAATGGATTTGGAGCATGGAGACGATTATCTCGGGATTGCAAGATAACCAAACAAAACTTTTAGTGGATTTCTACTTATTTTATTAAATATCATCTCCACCAAACAGGACAAGCTTGCATCTGTTATAGTTTTGGAGAAAAATGTGTTCATTTCATGTATGCGCGAAATGCCTTAAAAATGGCTTTAAAATGGATTTGGAGCATGGAGACGATTATCTCGGGATTGCAAGATAACCAAACAAAACTTTTAGTGGATTTCTACTTATTTTATTAAATATCATCTCCACCAAACAGGACAAGCTTGCATCTGTTATAGTTTTGGAGAAAAATGTGTTCATTTCATGTATGCGCGAAATGCCTTAAAAATGGCTTTAAAATGGATTTGGAGCATGGAGACGATTATCTCGGGATTGCAAGATAACCAAACAAAACTTTTAGTGGATTTCTACTTATTTTATTAAATATCATCTCCACCAAACAGGACAAGCTTGCATCTGTTATAGTTTTGGAGAAAAATGTGTTCATTTCATGTATGCGCGAAATGCCTTAAAAATGGCTTTAAAATGGATTTGGAGCATGGAGACGATTATCTCGGGATTGCAAGATAACCAAACAAAACTTTTAGTGGATTTCTACTTATTTTATTAAATATCATCTCCACCAAACAGGACAAGCTTGCATCTGTTATAGTTTTGGAGAAAAATGTGTTCATTTCATGTATGCGCGAAATGCCTTAAAAATGGCTTTAAAATGGATTTGGAGCATGGAGACGATTATCTCGGGATTGCAAGATAACCAAACAAAACTTTTAGTGGATTTCTACTTATTTTATTAAATATCATCTCCACCAAACAGGACAAGCTTGCATCTGTTATAGTTTTGGAGAAAAATGTGTTCATTTCATGTATGCGCGAAATGCCTTAAAAATGGCTTTAAAATGGATTTGGAGCATGGAGACGATTATCTCGGGATTGCAAGATAACCAAACAAAACTTTTAGTGGATTTCTACTTATTTTATTAAATATCATCTCCACCAAACAGGACAAGCTTGCATCTGTTATAGTTTTGGAGAAAAATGTGTTCATTTCATGTATGCGCGAAATGCCTTAAAAATGGCTTTAAAATGGATTTGGAGCATGGAGACGATTATCTCGGGATTGCAAGATAACCAAACAAAACTTTTAGTGGATTTCTACTTATTTTATTAAATATCATCTCCACCAAACAGGACAAGCTTGCATCTGTTATAGTTTTGGAGAAAAATGTGTTCATTTCATGTATGCGCGAAATGCCTTAAAAATGGCTTTAAAATGGATTTGGAGCATGGAGACGATTATCTCGGGATTGCAAGATAACCAAACAAAACTTTTAGTGGATTTCTACTTATTTTATTAAATATCATCTCCACCAAACAGGACAAGCTTGCATCTGTTATAGTTTTGGAGAAAAATGTGTTCATTTCATGTATGCGCGAAATGCCTTAAAAATGGCTTTAAAATGGATTTGGAGCATGGAGACGATTATCTCGGGATTGCAAGATAACCAAACAAAACTTTTAGTGGATTTCTACTTATTTTATTAAATATCATCTCCACCAAACAGGACAAGCTTGCATCTGTTATAGTTTTGGAGAAAAATGTGTTCATTTCATGTATGCGCGAAATGCCTTAAAAATGGCTTTAAAATGGATTTGGAGCATGGAGACGATTATCTCGGGATTGCAAGATAACCAAACAAAACTTTTAGTGGATTTCTACTTATTTTATTAAATATCATCTCCACCAAACAGGACAAGCTTGCATCTGTTATAGTTTTGGAGAAAAATGTGTTCATTTCATGTATGCGCGAAATGCCTTAAAAATGGCTTTAAAATGGATTTGGAGCATGGAGACGATTATCTCGGGATTGCAAGATAACCAAACAAAACTTTTAGTGGATTTCTACTTATTTTATTAAATATCATCTCCACCAAACAGGACAAGCTTGCATCTGTTATAGTTTTGGAGAAAAATGTGTTCATTTCATGTATGCGCGAAATGCCTTAAAAATGGCTTTAAAATGGATTTGGAGCATGGAGACGATTATCTCGGGATTGCAAGATAACCAAACAAAACTTTTAGTGGATTTCTACTTATTTTATTAAATATCATCTCCACCAAACAGGACAAGCTTGCATCTGTTATAGTTTTGGAGAAAAATGTGTTCATTTCATGTATGCGCGAAATGCCTTAAAAATGGCTTTAAAATGGATTTGGAGCATGGAGACGATTATCTCGGGATTGCAAGATAACCAAACAAAACTTTTAGTGGATTTCTACTTATTTTATTAAATATCATCTCCACCAAACAGGACAAGCTTGCATCTGTTATAGTTTTGGAGAAAAATGTGTTCATTTCATGTATGCGCGAAATGCCTTAAAAATGGCTTTAAAATGGATTTGGAGCATGGAGACGATTATCTCGGGATTGCAAG
Source organism: Anomaloglossus baeobatrachus (assembly GCF_048569485.1). NCBI lineage: Eukaryota > Metazoa > Chordata > Amphibia > Anura > Aromobatidae > Anomaloglossus > Anomaloglossus baeobatrachus. Next base: position 68,979 of record NW_027444787.1, on the reverse strand, counting down.
ATAACCAAACAAAACTTTTAGTGGATTTCTACTTATTTTATTAAATATCATCTCCACCAAACAGGACAAGCTTGCATCTGTTATAGTTTTGGAGAAAAATGTGTTCATTTCATGTATGCGCGAAATGCCTTAAAAATGGCTTTAAAATGGATTTGGAGCATGGAGACGATTATCTCGGGATTGCAAGATAACCAAACAAAACTTTTAGTGGATTTCTACTTATTTTATTAAATATCATCTCCACCAAACAGGACAAGCTTGCATCTGTTATAGTTTTGGAGAAAAATGTGTTCATTTCATGTATGCGCGAAATGCCTTAAAAATGGCTTTAAAATGGATTTGGAGCATGGAGACGATTATCTCGGGATTGCAAGATAACCAAACAAAACTTTTAGTGGATTTCTACTTATTTTATTAAATATCATCTCCACCAAACAGGACAAGCTTGCATCTGTTATAGTTTTGGAGAAAAATGTGTTCATTTCATGTATGCGCGAAATGCCTTAAAAATGGCTTTAAAATGGATTTGGAGCATGGAGACGATTATCTCGGGATTGCAAGATAACCAAACAAAACTTTTAGTGGATTTCTACTTATTTTATTAAATATCATCTCCACCAAACAGGACAAGCTTGCATCTGTTATAGTTTTGGAGAAAAATGTGTTCATTTCATGTATGCGCGAAATGCCTTAAAAATGGCTTTAAAATGGATTTGGAGCATGGAGACGATTATCTCGGGATTGCAAGATAACCAAACAAAACTTTTAGTGGATTTCTACTTATTTTATTAAATATCATCTCCACCAAACAGGACAAGCTTGCATCTGTTATAGTTTTGGAGAAAAATGTGTTCATTTCATGTATGCGCGAAATGCCTTAAAAATGGCTTTAAAATGGATTTGGAGCATGGAGACGATTATCTCGGGATTGCAAGATAACCAAACAAAACTTTTAGTGGATTTCTACTTATTTTATTAAATATCATCTCCACCAAACAGGACAAGCTTGCATCTGTTATAGTTTTGGAGAAAAATGTGTTCATTTCATGTATGCGCGAAATGCCTTAAAAATGGCTTTAAAATGGATTTGGAGCATGGAGACGATTATCTCGGGATTGCAAGATAACCAAACAAAACTTTTAGTGGATTTCTACTTATTTTATTAAATATCATCTCCACCAAACAGGACAAGCTTGCATCTGTTATAGTTTTGGAGAAAAATGTGTTCATTTCATGTATGCGCGAAATGCCTTAAAAATGGCTTTAAAATGGATTTGGAGCATGGAGACGATTATCTCGGGATTGCAAGATAACCAAACAAAACTTTTAGTGGATTTCTACTTATTTTATTAAATATCATCTCCACCAAACAGGACAAGCTTGCATCTGTTATAGTTTTGGAGAAAAATGTGTTCATTTCATGTATGCGCGAAATGCCTTAAAAATGGCTTTAAAATGGATTTGGAGCATGGAGACGATTATCTCGGGATTGCAAGATAACCAAACAAAACTTTTAGTGGATTTCTACTTATTTTATTAAATATCATCTCCACCAAACAGGACAAGCTTGCATCTGTTATAGTTTTGGAGAAAAATGTGTTCATTTCATGTATGCGCGAAATGCCTTAAAAATGGCTTTAAAATGGATTTGGAGCATGGAGACGATTATCTCGGGATTGCAAGATAACCAAACAAAACTTTTAGTGGATTTCTACTTATTTTATTAAATATCATCTCCACCAAACAGGACAAGCTTGCATCTGTTATAGTTTTGGAGAAAAATGTGTTCATTTCATGTATGCGCGAAATGCCTTAAAAATGGCTTTAAAATGGATTTGGAGCATGGAGACGATTATCTCGGGATTGCAAGATAACCAAACAAAACTTTTAGTGGATTTCTACTTATTTTATTAAATATCATCTCCACCAAACAGGACAAGCTTGCATCTGTTATAGTTTTGGAGAAAAATGTGTTCATTTCATGTATGCGCGAAATGCCTTAAAAATGGCTTTAAAATGGATTTGGAGCATGGAGACGATTATCTCGGGATTGCAAGATAACCAAACAAAACTTTTAGTGGATTTCTACTTATTTTATTAAATATCATCTCCACCAAACAGGACAAGCTTGCATCTGTTATAGTTTTGGAGAAAAATGTGTTCATTTCATGTATGCGCGAAATGCCTTAAAAATGGCTTTAAAATGGATTTGGAGCATGGAGACGATTATCTCGGGATTGCAAGATAACCAAACAAAACTTTTAGTGGATTTCTACTTATTTTATTAAATATCATCTCCACCAAACAGGACAAGCTTGCATCTGTTATAGTTTTGGAGAAAAATGTGTTCATTTCATGTATGCGCGAAATGCCTTAAAAATGGCTTTAAAATGGATTTGGAGCATGGAGACGATTATCTCGGGATTGCAAGATAACCAAACAAAACTTTTAGTGGATTTCTACTTATTTTATCTAAATATCATCTCCACCAAACAGGACAAGCTTGCATCTGTTATAGTTTTGGAGAAAAATGTGTTCATTTCATGTATGCGCGAAATGCCTTAAAAATGGCTTTAAAATGGATTTGGAGCATGGAGACGATTATCTCGGGATTGCAAGATAACCAAACAAAACTTTTAGTGGATTTCTACTTATTTTATTAAATATCATCTCCACCAAACAGGACAAGCTTGCATCTGTTATAGTTTTGGAGAAAAATGTGTTCATTTCATGTATGCGCGAAATGCCTTAAAAATGGCTTTAAAATGGATTTGGAGCATGGAGACGATTATCTCGGGATTGCAAGATAACCAAACAAAACTTTTAGTGGATTTCTACTTATTTTATTAAATATCATCTCCACCAAACAGGACAAGCTTGCATCTGTTATAGTTTTGGAGAAAAATGTGTTCATTTCATGTATGCGCGAAATGCCTTAAAAATGGCTTTAAAATGGATTTGGAGCATGGAGACGATTATCTCGGGATTGCAAGATAACCAAACAAAACTTTTAGTGGATTTCTACTTATTTTATTAAATATCATCTCCACCAAACAGGACAAGCTTGCATCTGTTATAGTTTTGGAGAAAAATGTGTTCATTTCATGTATGCGCGAAATGCCTTAAAAATGGCTTTAAAATGGATTTGGAGCATGGAGACGATTATCTCGGGATTGCAAGATAACCAAACAAAACTTTTAGTGGATTTCTACTTATTTTATTAAATATCATCTCCACCAAACAGGACAAGCTTGCATCTGTTATAGTTTTGGAGAAAAATGTGTTCATTTCATGTATGCGCGAAATGCCTTAAAAATGGCTTTAAAATGGATTTGGAGCATGGAGACGATTATCTCGGGATTGCAAGATAACCAAACAAAACTTTTAGTGGATTTCTACTTATTTTATTAAATATCATCTCCACCAAACAGGACAAGCTTGCATCTGTTATAGTTTTGGAGAAAAATGTGTTCATTTCATGTATGCGCGAAATGCCTTAAAAATGGCTTTAAAATGGATTTGGAGCATGGAGACGATTATCTCGGGATTGCAAGATAACCAAACAAAACTTTTAGTGGATTTCTACTTATTTTATTAAATATCATCTCCACCAAACAGGACAAGCTTGCATCTGTTATAGTTTTGGAGAAAAATGTGTTCATTTCATGTATGCGCGAAATGCCTTAAAAATGGCTTTAAAATGGATTTGGAGCATGGAGACGATTATCTCGGGATTGCAAGATAACCAAACAAAACTTTTAGTGGATTTCTACTTATTTTATTAAATATCATCTCCACCAAACAGGACAAGCTTGCATCTGTTATAGTTTTGGAGAAAAATGTGTTCATTTCATGTATGCGCGAAATGCCTTAAAAATGGCTTTAAAATGGATTTGGAGCATGGAGACGATTATCTCGGGATTGCAAGATAACCAAACAAAACTTTTAGTGGATTTCTACTTATTTTATTAAATATCATCTCCACCAAACAGGACAAGCTTGCATCTGTTATAGTTTTGGAGAAAAATGTGTTCATTTCATGTATGCGCGAAATGCCTTAAAAATGGCTTTAAAATGGATTTGGAGCATGGAGACGATTATCTCGGGATTGCAAGATAACCAAACAAAACTTTTAGTGGATTTCTACTTATTTTATTAAATATCATCTCCACCAAACAGGACAAGCTTGCATCTGTTATAGTTTTGGAGAAAAATGTGTTCATTTCATGTATGCGCGAAATGCCTTAAAAATGGCTTTAAAATGGATTTGGAGCATGGAGACGATTATCTCGGGATTGCAAGATAACCAAACAAAACTTTTAGTGGATTTCTACTTATTTTATTAAATATCATCTCCACCAAACAGGACAAGCTTGCATCTGTTATAGTTTTGGAGAAAAATGTGTTCATTTCATGTATGCGCGAAATGCCTTAAAAATGGCTTTAAAATGGATTTGGAGCATGGAGACGATTATCTCGGGATTGCAAGATAACCAAACAAAACTTTTAGTGGATTTCTACTTATTTTATTAAATATCATCTCCACCAAACAGGACAAGCTTGCATCTGTTATAGTTTTGGAGAAAAATGTGTTCATTTCATGTATGCGCGAAATGCCTTAAAAATGGCTTTAAAATGGATTTGGAGCATGGAGACGATTATCTCGGGATTGCAAGATAACCAAACAAAACTTTTAGTGGATTTCTACTTATTTTATTAAATATCATCTCCACCAAACAGGACAAGCTTGCATCTGTTATAGTTTTGGAGAAAAATGTGTTCATTTCATGTATGCGCGAAATGCCTTAAAAATGGCTTTAAAATGGATTTGGAGCATGGAGACGATTATCTCGGGATTGCAAGATAACCAAACAAAACTTTTAGTGGATTTCTACTTATTTTATTAAATATCATCTCCACCAAACAGGACAAGCTTGCATCTGTTATAGTTTTGGAGAAAAATGTGTTCATTTCATGTATGCGCGAAATGCCTTAAAAATGGCTTTAAAATGGATTTGGAGCATGGAGACGATTATCTCGGGATTGCAAGATAACCAAACAAAACTTTTAGTGGATTTCTACTTATTTTATTAAATATCATCTCCACCAAACAGGACAAGCTTGCATCTGTTATAGTTTTGGAGAAAAATGTGTTCATTTCATGTATGCGCGAAATGCCTTAAAAATGGCTTTAAAATGGATTTGGAGCATGGAGACGATTATCTCGGGATTGCAAGATAACCAAACAAAACTTTTAGTGGATTTCTACTTATTTTATTAAATATCATCTCCACCAAACAGGACAAGCTTGCATCTGTTATAGTTTTGGAGAAAAATGTGTTCATTTCATGTATGCGCGAAATGCCTTAAAAATGGCTTTAAAATGGATTTGGAGCATGGAGACGATTATCTCGGGATTGCAAGATAACCAAACAAAACTTTTAGTGGATTTCTACTTATTTTATTAAATATCATCTCCACCAAACAGGACAAGCTTGCATCTGTTATAGTTTTGGAGAAAAATGTGTTCATTTCATGTATGCGCGAAATGCCTTAAAAATGGCTTTAAAATGGATTTGGAGCATGGAGACGATTATCTCGGGATTGCAAGATAACCAAACAAAACTTTTAGTGGATTTCTACTTATTTTATTAAATATCATCTCCACCAAACAGGACAAGCTTGCATCTGTTATAGTTTTGGAGAAAAATGTGTTCATTTCATGTATGCGCGAAATGCCTTAAAAATGGCTTTAAAATGGATTTGGAGCATGGAGACGATTATCTCGGGATTGCAAGATAACCAAACAAAACTTTTAGTGGATTTCTACTTATTTTATTAAATATCATCTCCACCAAACAGGACAAGCTTGCATCTGTTATAGTTTTGGAGAAAAATGTGTTCATTTCATGTATGCGCGAAATGCCTTAAAAATGGCTTTAAAATGGATTTGGAGCATGGAGACGATTATCTCGGGATTGCAAGATAACCAAACAAAACTTTTAGTGGATTTCTACTTATTTTATTAAATATCATCTCCACCAAACAGGACAAGCTTGCATCTGTTATAGTTTTGGAGAAAAATGTGTTCATTTCATGTATGCGCGAAATGCCTTAAAAATGGCTTTAAAATGGATTTGGAGCATGGAGACGATTATCTCGGGATTGCAAGATAACCAAACAAAACTTTTAGTGGATTTCTACTTATTTTATTAAATATCATCTCCACCAAACAGGACAAGCTTGCATCTGTTATAGTTTTGGAGAAAAATGTGTTCATTTCATGTATGCGCGAAATGCCTTAAAAATGGCTTTAAAATGGATTTGGAGCATGGAGACGATTATCTCGGGATTGCAAGATAACCAAACAAAACTTTTAGTGGATTTCTACTTATTTTATTAAATATCATCTCCACCAAACAGGACAAGCTTGCATCTGTTATAGTTTTGGAGAAAAATGTGTTCATTTCATGTATGCGCGAAATGCCTTAAAAATGGCTTTAAAATGGATTTGGAGCATGGAGACGATTATCTCGGGATTGCAAGATAACCAAACAAAACTTTTAGTGGATTTCTACTTATTTTATTAAATATCATCTCCACCAAACAGGACAAGCTTGCATCTGTTATAGTTTTGGAGAAAAATGTGTTCATTTCATGTATGCGCGAAATGCCTTAAAAATGGCTTTAAAATGGATTTGGAGCATGGAGACGATTATCTCGGGATTGCAAGATAACCAAACAAAACTTTTAGTGGATTTCTACTTATTTTATTAAATATCATCTCCACCAAACAGGACAAGCTTGCATCTGTTATAGTTTTGGAGAAAAATGTGTTCATTTCATGTATGCGCGAAATGCCTTAAAAATGGCTTTAAAATGGATTTGGAGCATGGAGACGATTATCTCGGGATTGCAAGATAACCAAACAAAACTTTTAGTGGATTTCTACTTATTTTATTAAATATCATCTCCACCAAACAGGACAAGCTTGCATCTGTTATAGTTTTGGAGAAAAATGTGTTCATTTCATGTATGCGCGAAATGCCTTAAAAATGGCTTTAAAATGGATTTGGAGCATGGAGACGATTATCTCGGGATTGCAAGATAACCAAACAAAACTTTTAGTGGATTTCTACTTATTTTATTAAATATCATCTCCACCAAACAGGACAAGCTTGCATCTGTTATAGTTTTGGAGAAAAATGTGTTCATTTCATGTATGCGCGAAATGCCTTAAAAATGGCTTTAAAATGGATTTGGAGCATGGAGACGATTATCTCGGGATTGCAAGATAACCAAACAAAACTTTTAGTGGATTTCTACTTATTTTATTAAATATCATCTCCACCAAACAGGACAAGCTTGCATCTGTTATAGTTTTGGAGAAAAATGTGTTCATTTCATGTATGCGCGAAATGCCTTAAAAATGGCTTTAAAATGGATTTGGAGCATGGAGACGATTATCTCGGGATTGCAAGATAACCAAACAAAACTTTTAGTGGATTTCTACTTATTTTATTAAATATCATCTCCACCAAACAGGACAAGCTTGCATCTGTTATAGTTTTGGAGAAAAATGTGTTCATTTCATGTATGCGCGAAATGCCTTAAAAATGGCTTTAAAATGGATTTGGAGCATGGAGACGATTATCTCGGGATTGCAAGATAACCAAACAAAACTTTTAGTGGATTTCTACTTATTTTATTAAATATCATCTCCACCAAACAGGACAAGCTTGCATCTGTTATAGTTTTGGAGAAAAATGTGTTCATTTCATGTATGCGCGAAATGCCTTAAAAATGGCTTTAAAATGGATTTGGAGCATGGAGACGATTATCTCGGGATTGCAAGATAACCAAACAAAACTTTTAGTGGATTTCTACTTATTTTATTAAATATCATCTCCACCAAACAGGACAAGCTTGCATCTGTTATAGTTTTGGAGAAAAATGTGTTCATTTCATGTATGCGCGAAATGCCTTAAAAATGGCTTTAAAATGGATTTGGAGCATGGAGACGATTATCTCGGGATTGCAAGATAACCAAACAAAACTTTTAGTGGATTTCTACTTATTTTATTAAATATCATCTCCACCAAACAGGACAAGCTTGCATCTGTTATAGTTTTGGAGAAAAATGTGTTCATTTCATGTATGCGCGAAATGCCTTAAAAATGGCTTTAAAATGGATTTGGAGCATGGAGACGATTATCTCGGGATTGCAAGATAACCAAACAAAACTTTTAGTGGATTTCTACTTATTTTATTAAATATCATCTCCACCAAACAGGACAAGCTTGCATCTGTTATAGTTTTGGAGAAAAATGTGTTCATTTCATGTATGCGCGAAATGCCTTAAAAATGGCTTTAAAATGGATTTGGAGCATGGAGACGATTATCTCGGGATTGCAAGATAACCAAACAAAACTTTTAGTGGATTTCTACTTATTTTATTAAATATCATCTCCACCAAACAGGACAAGCTTGCATCTGTTATAGTTTTGGAGAAAAATGTGTTCATTTCATGTATGCGCGAAATGCCTTAAAAATGGCTTTAAAATGGATTTGGAGCATGGAGACGATTATCTCGGGATTGCAAGATAACCAAACAAAACTTTTAGTGGATTTCTACTTATTTTATTAAATATCATCTCCACCAAACAGGACAAGCTTGCATCTGTTATAGTTTTGGAGAAAAATGTGTTCATTTCATGTATGCGCGAAATGCCTTAAAAATGGCTTTAAAATGGATTTGGAGCATGGAGACGATTATCTCGGGATTGCAAGATAACCAAACAAAACTTTTAGTGGATTTCTACTTATTTTATTAAATATCATCTCCACCAAACAGGACAAGCTTGCATCTGTTATAGTTTTGGAGAAAAATGTGTTCATTTCATGTATGCGCGAAATGCCTTAAAAATGGCTTTAAAATGGATTTGGAGCATGGAGACGATTATCTCGGGATTGCAAGATAACCAAACAAAACTTTTAGTGGATTTCTACTTATTTTATTAAATATCATCTCCACCAAACAGGACAAGCTTGCATCTGTTATAGTTTTGGAGAAAAATGTGTTCATTTCATGTATGCGCGAAATGCCTTAAAAATGGCTTTAAAATGGATTTGGAGCATGGAGACGATTATCTCGGGATTGCAAGATAACCAAACAAAACTTTTAGTGGATTTCTACTTATTTTATTAAATATCATCTCCACCAAACAGGACAAGCTTGCATCTGTTATAGTTTTGGAGAAAAATGTGTTCATTTCATGTATGCGCGAAATGCCTTAAAAATGGCTTTAAAATGGATTTGGAGCATGGAGACGATTATCTCGGGATTGCAAGATAACCAAACAAAACTTTTAGTGGATTTCTACTTATTTTATTAAATATCATCTCCACCAAACAGGACAAGCTTGCATCTGTTATAGTTTTGGAGAAAAATGTGTTCATTTCATGTATGCGCGAAATGCCTTAAAAATGGCTTTAAAATGGATTTGGAGCATGGAGACGATTATCTCGGGATTGCAAGATAACCAAACAAAACTTTTAGTGGATTTCTACTTATTTTATTAAATATCATCTCCACCAAACAGGACAAGCTTGCATCTGTTATAGTTTTGGAGAAAAATGTGTTCATTTCATGTATGCGCGAAATGCCTTAAAAATGGCTTTAAAATGGATTTGGAGCATGGAGACGATTATCTCGGGATTGCAAGATAACCAAACAAAACTTTTAGTGGATTTCTACTTATTTTATTAAATATCATCTCCACCAAACAGGACAAGCTTGCATCTGTTATAGTTTTGGAGAAAAATGTGTTCATTTCATGTATGCGCGAAATGCCTTAAAAATGGCTTTAAAATGGATTTGGAGCATGGAGACGATTATCTCGGGATTGCAAGATAACCAAACAAAACTTTTAGTGGATTTCTACTTATTTTATTAAATATCATCTCCACCAAACAGGACAAGCTTGCATCTGTTATAGTTTTGGAGAAAAATGTGTTCATTTCATGTATGCGCGAAATGCCTTAAAAATGGCTTTAAAATGGATTTGGAGCATGGAGACGATTATCTCGGGATTGCAAGATAACCAAACAAAACTTTTAGTGGATTTCTACTTATTTTATTAAATATCATCTCCACCAAACAGGACAAGCTTGCATCTGTTATAGTTTTGGAGAAAAATGTGTTCATTTCATGTATGCGCGAAATGCCTTAAAAATGGCTTTAAAATGGATTTGGAGCATGGAGACGATTATCTCGGGATTGCAAGATAACCAAACAAAACTTTTAGTGGATTTCTACTTATTTTATTAAATATCATCTCCACCAAACAGGACAAGCTTGCATCTGTTATAGTTTTGGAGAAAAATGTGTTCATTTCATGTATGCGCGAAATGCCTTAAAAATGGCTTTAAAATGGATTTGGAGCATGGAGACGATTATCTCGGGATTGCAAGATAACCAAACAAAACTTTTAGTGGATTTCTACTTATTTTATTAAATATCATCTCCACCAAACAGGACAAGCTTGCATCTGTTATAGTTTTGGAGAAAAATGTGTTCATTTCATGTATGCGCGAAATGCCTTAAAAATGGCTTTAAAATGGATTTGGAGCATGGAGACGATTATCTCGGGATTGCAAGATAACCAAACAAAACTTTTAGTGGATTTCTACTTATTTTATTAAATATCATCTCCACCAAACAGGACAAGCTTGCATCTGTTATAGTTTTGGAGAAAAATGTGTTCATTTCATGTATGCGCGAAATGCCTTAAAAATGGCTTTAAAATGGATTTGGAGCATGGAGACGATTATCTCGGGATTGCAAGATAACCAAACAAAACTTTTAGTGGATTTCTACTTATTTTATTAAATATCATCTCCACCAAACAGGACAAGCTTGCATCTGTTATAGTTTTGGAGAAAAATGTGTTCATTTCATGTATGCGCGAAATGCCTTAAAAATGGCTTTAAAATGGATTTGGAGCATGGAGACGATTATCTCGGGATTGCAAGATAACCAAACAAAACTTTTAGTGGATTTCTACTTATTTTATTAAATATCATCTCCACCAAACAGGACAAGCTTGCATCTGTTATAGTTTTGGAGAAAAATGTGTTCATTTCATGTATGCGCGAAATGCCTTAAAAATGGCTTTAAAATGGATTTGGAGCATGGAGACGATTATCTCGGGATTGCAAGATAACCAAACAAAACTTTTAGTGGATTTCTACTTATTTTATTAAATATCATCTCCACCAAACAGGACAAGCTTGCATCTGTTATAGTTTTGGAGAAAAATGTGTTCATTTCATGTATGCGCGAAATGCCTTAAAAATGGCTTTAAAATGGATTTGGAGCATGGAGACGATTATCTCGGGATTGCAAGATAACCAAACAAAACTTTTAGTGGATTTCTACTTATTTTATTAAATATCATCTCCACCAAACAGGACAAGCTTGCATCTGTTATAGTTTTGGAGAAAAATGTGTTCATTTCATGTATGCGCGAAATGCCTTAAAAATGGCTTTAAAATGGATTTGGAGCATGGAGACGATTATCTCGGGATTGCAAGATAACCAAACAAAACTTTTAGTGGATTTCTACTTATTTTATTAAATATCATCTCCACCAAACAGGACAAGCTTGCATCTGTTATAGTTTTGGAGAAAAATGTGTTCATTTCATGTATGCGCGAAATGCCTTAAAAATGGCTTTAAAATGGATTTGGAGCATGGAGACGATTATCTCGGGATTGCAAGATAACCAAACAAAACTTTTAGTGGATTTCTACTTATTTTATTAAATATCATCTCCACCAAACAGGACAAGCTTGCATCTGTTATAGTTTTGGAGAAAAATGTGTTCATTTCATGTATGCGCGAAATGCCTTAAAAATGGCTTTAAAATGGATTTGGAGCATGGAGACGATTATCTCGGGATTGCAAGATAACCAAACAAAACTTTTAGTGGATTTCTACTTATTTTATTAAATATCATCTCCACCAAACAGGACAAGCTTGCATCTGTTATAGTTTTGGAGAAAAATGTGTTCATTTCATGTATGCGCGAAATGCCTTAAAAATGGCTTTAAAATGGATTTGGAGCATGGAGACGATTATCTCGGGATTGCAAGATAACCAAACAAAACTTTTAGTGGATTTCTACTTATTTTATTAAATATCATCTCCACCAAACAGGACAAGCTTGCATCTGTTATAGTTTTGGAGAAAAATGTGTTCATTTCATGTATGCGCGAAATGCCTTAAAAATGGCTTTAAAATGGATTTGGAGCATGGAGACGATTATCTCGGGATTGCAAGATAACCAAACAAAACTTTTAGTGGATTTCTACTTATTTTATTAAATATCATCTCCACCAAACAGGACAAGCTTGCATCTGTTATAGTTTTGGAGAAAAATGTGTTCATTTCATGTATGCGCGAAATGCCTTAAAAATGGCTTTAAAATGGATTTGGAGCATGGAGACGATTATCTCGGGATTGCAAGATAACCAAACAAAACTTTTAGTGGATTTCTACTTATTTTATTAAATATCATCTCCACCAAACAGGACAAGCTTGCATCTGTTATAGTTTTGGAGAAAAATGTGTTCATTTCATGTATGCGCGAAATGCCTTAAAAATGGCTTTAAAATGGATTTGGAGCATGGAGACGATTATCTCGGGATTGCAAGATAACCAAACAAAACTTTTAGTGGATTTCTACTTATTTTATTAAATATCATCTCCACCAAACAGGACAAGCTTGCATCTGTTATAGTTTTGGAGAAAAATGTGTTCATTTCATGTATGCGCGAAATGCCTTAAAAATGGCTTTAAAATGGATTTGGAGCATGGAGACGATTATCTCGGGATTGCAAGATAACCAAACAAAACTTTTAGTGGATTTCTACTTATTTTATTAAATATCATCTCCACCAAACAGGACAAGCTTGCATCTGTTATAGTTTTGGAGAAAAATGTGTTCATTTCATGTATGCGCGAAATGCCTTAAAAATGGCTTTAAAATGGATTTGGAGCATGGAGACGATTATCTCGGGATTGCAAGATAACCAAACAAAACTTTTAGTGGATTTCTACTTATTTTATTAAATATCATCTCCACCAAACAGGACAAGCTTGCATCTGTTATAGTTTTGGAGAAAAATGTGTTCATTTCATGTATGCGCGAAATGCCTTAAAAATGGCTTTAAAATGGATTTGGAGCATGGAGACGATTATCTCGGGATTGCAAGATAACCAAACAAAACTTTTAGTGGATTTCTACTTATTTTATTAAATATCATCTCCACCAAACAGGACAAGCTTGCATCTGTTATAGTTTTGGAGAAAAATGTGTTCATTTCATGTATGCGCGAAATGCCTTAAAAATGGCTTTAAAATGGATTTGGAGCATGGAGACGATTATCTCGGGATTGCAAGATAACCAAACAAAACTTTTAGTGGATTTCTACTTATTTTATTAAATATCATCTCCACCAAACAGGACAAGCTTGCATCTGTTATAGTTTTGGAGAAAAATGTGTTCATTTCATGTATGCGCGAAATGCCTTAAAAATGGCTTTAAAATGGATTTGGAGCATGGAGACGATTATCTCGGGATTGCAAGATAACCAAACAAAACTTTTAGTGGATTTCTACTTATTTTATTAAATATCATCTCCACCAAACAGGACAAGCTTGCATCTGTTATAGTTTTGGAGAAAAATGTGTTCATTTCATGTATGCGCGAAATGCCTTAAAAATGGCTTTAAAATGGATTTGGAGCATGGAGACGATTATCTCGGGATTGCAAGATAACCAAACAAAACTTTTAGTGGATTTCTACTTATTTTATTAAATATCATCTCCACCAAACAGGACAAGCTTGCATCTGTTATAGTTTTGGAGAAAAATGTGTTCATTTCATGTATGCGCGAAATGCCTTAAAAATGGCTTTAAAATGGATTTGGAGCATGGAGACGATTATCTCGGGATTGCAAGATAACCAAACAAAACTTTTAGTGGATTTCTACTTATTTTATTAAATATCATCTCCACCAAACAGGACAAGCTTGCATCTGTTATAGTTTTGGAGAAAAATGTGTTCATTTCATGTATGCGCGAAATGCCTTAAAAATGGCTTTAAAATGGATTTGGAGCATGGAGACGATTATCTCGGGATTGCAAGATAACCAAACAAAACTTTTAGTGGATTTCTACTTATTTTATTAAATATCATCTCCACCAAACAGGACAAGCTTGCATCTGTTATAGTTTTGGAGAAAAATGTGTTCATTTCATGTATGCGCGAAATGCCTTAAAAATGGCTTTAAAATGGATTTGGAGCATGGAGACGATTATCTCGGGATTGCAAGATAACCAAACAAAACTTTTAGTGGATTTCTACTTATTTTATTAAATATCATCTCCACCAAACAGGACAAGCTTGCATCTGTTATAGTTTTGGAGAAAAATGTGTTCATTTCATGTATGCGCGAAATGCCTTAAAAATGGCTTTAAAATGGATTTGGAGCATGGAGACGATTATCTCGGGATTGCAAGATAACCAAACAAAACTTTTAGTGGATTTCTACTTATTTTATTAAATATCATCTCCACCAAACAGGACAAGCTTGCATCTGTTATAGTTTTGGAGAAAAATGTGTTCATTTCATGTATGCGCGAAATGCCTTAAAAATGGCTTTAAAATGGATTTGGAGCATGGAGACGATTATCTCGGGATTGCAAGATAAACCAAACAAAACTTTTAGTGGATTTCTACTTATTTTATTAAATATCATCTCCACCAAACAGGACAAGCTTGCATCTGTTATAGTTTTGGAGAAAAATGTGTTCATTTCATGTATGCGCGAAATGCCTTAAAAATGGCTTTAAAATGGATTTGGAGCATGGAGACGATTATCTCGGGATTGCAAGATAACCAAACAAAACTTTTAGTGGATTTCTACTTATTTTATTAAATATCATCTCCACCAAACAGGACAAGCTTGCATCTGTTATAGTTTTGGAGAAAAATGTGTTCATTTCATGTATGCGCGAAATGCCTTAAAAATGGCTTTAAAATGGATTTGGAGCATGGAGACGATTATCTCGGGATTGCAAGATAACCAAACAAAACTTTTAGTGGATTTCTACTTATTTTATTAAATATCATCTCCACCAAACAGGACAAGCTTGCATCTGTTATAGTTTTGGAGAAAAATGTGTTCATTTCATGTATGCGCGAAATGCCTTAAAAATGGCTTTAAAATGGATTTGGAGCATGGAGACGATTATCTCGGGATTGCAAGATAACCAAACAAAACTTTTAGTGGATTTCTACTTATTTTATTAAATATCATCTCCACCAAACAGGACAAGCTTGCATCTGTTATAGTTTTGGAGAAAAATGTGTTCATTTCATGTATGCGCGAAATGCCTTAAAAATGGCTTTAAAATGGATTTGGAGCATGGAGACGATTATCTCGGGATTGCAAGATAACCAAACAAAACTTTTAGTGGATTTCTACTTATTTTATTAAATATCATCTCCACCAAACAGGACAAGCTTGCATCTGTTATAGTTTTGGAGAAAAATGTGTTCATTTCATGTATGCGCGAAATGCCTTAAAAATGGCTTTAAAATGGATTTGGAGCATGGAGACGATTATCTCGGGATTGCAAGATAACCAAACAAAACTTTTAGTGGATTTCTACTTATTTTATTAAATATCATCTCCACCAAACAGGACAAGCTTGCATCTGTTATAGTTTTGGAGAAAAATGTGTTCATTTCATGTATGCGCGAAATGCCTTAAAAATGGCTTTAAAATGGATTTGGAGCATGGAGACGATTATCTCGGGATTGCAAGATAACCAAACAAAACTTTTAGTGGATTTCTACTTATTTTATTAAATATCATCTCCACCAAACAGGACAAGCTTGCATCTGTTATAGTTTTGGAGAAAAATGTGTTCATTTCATGTATGCGCGAAATGCCTTAAAAATGGCTTTAAAATGGATTTGGAGCATGGAGACGATTATCTCGGGATTGCAAGATAACCAAACAAAACTTTTAGTGGATTTCTACTTATTTTATTAAATATCATCTCCACCAAACAGGACAAGCTTGCATCTGTTATAGTTTTGGAGAAAAATGTGTTCATTTCATGTATGCGCGAAATGCCTTAAAAATGGCTTTAAAATGGATTTGGAGCATGGAGACGATTATCTCGGGATTGCAAGATAACCAAACAAAACTTTTAGTGGATTTCTACTTATTTTATTAAATATCATCTCCACCAAACAGGACAAGCTTGCATCTGTTATAGTTTTGGAGAAAAATGTGTTCATTTCATGTATGCGCGAAATGCCTTAAAAATGGCTTTAAAATGGATTTGGAGCATGGAGACGATTATCTCGGGATTGCAAGATAACCAAACAAAACTTTTAGTGGATTTCTACTTATTTTATTAAATATCATCTCCACCAAACAGGACAAGCTTGCATCTGTTATAGTTTTGGAGAAAAATGTGTTCATTTCATGTATGCGCGAAATGCCTTAAAAATGGCTTTAAAATGGATTTGGAGCATGGAGACGATTATCTCGGGATTGCAAGATAACCAAACAAAACTTTTAGTGGATTTCTACTTATTTTATTAAATATCATCTCCACCAAACAGGACAAGCTTGCATCTGTTATAGTTTTGGAGAAAAATGTGTTCATTTCATGTATGCGCGAAATGCCTTAAAAATGGCTTTAAAATGGATTTGGAGCATGGAGACGATTATCTCGGGATTGCAAGATAACCAAACAAAACTTTTAGTGGATTTCTACTTATTTTATTAAATATCATCTCCACCAAACAGGACAAGCTTGCATCTGTTATAGTTTTGGAGAAAAATGTGTTCATTTCATGTATGCGCGAAATGCCTTAAAAATGGCTTTAAAATGGATTTGGAGCATGGAGACGATTATCTCGGGATTGCAAGATAACCAAACAAAACTTTTAGTGGATTTCTACTTATTTTATTAAATATCATCTCCACCAAACAGGACAAGCTTGCATCTGTTATAGTTTTGGAGAAAAATGTGTTCATTTCATGTATGCGCGAAATGCCTTAAAAATGGCTTTAAAATGGATTTGGAGCATGGAGACGATTATCTCGGGATTGCAAGATAACCAAACAAAACTTTTAGTGGATTTCTACTTATTTTATTAAATATCATCTCCACCAAACAGGACAAGCTTGCATCTGTTATAGTTTTGGAGAAAAATGTGTTCATTTCATGTATGCGCGAAATGCCTTAAAAATGGCTTTAAAATGGATTTGGAGCATGGAGACGATTATCTCGGGATTGCAAGATAACCAAACAAAACTTTTAGTGGATTTCTACTTATTTTATTAAATATCATCTCCACCAAACAGGACAAGCTTGCATCTGTTATAGTTTTGGAGAAAAATGTGTTCATTTCATGTATGCGCGAAATGCCTTAAAAATGGCTTTAAAATGGATTTGGAGCATGGAGACGATTATCTCGGGATTGCAAGATAACCAAACAAAACTTTTAGTGGATTTCTACTTATTTTATTAAATATCATCTCCACCAAACAGGACAAGCTTGCATCTGTTATAGTTTTGGAGAAAAATGTGTTCATTTCATGTATGCGCGAAATGCCTTAAAAATGGCTTTAAAATGGATTTGGAGCATGGAGACGATTATCTCGGGATTGCAAGATAACCAAACAAAACTTTTAGTGGATTTCTACTTATTTTATTAAATATCATCTCCACCAAACAGGACAAGCTTGCATCTGTTATAGTTTTGGAGAAAAATGTGTTCATTTCATGTATGCGCGAAATGCCTTAAAAATGGCTTTAAAATGGATTTGGAGCATGGAGACGATTATCTCGGGATTGCAAGATAACCAAACAAAACTTTTAGTGGATTTCTACTTATTTTATTAAATATCATCTCCACCAAACAGGACAAGCTTGCATCTGTTATAGTTTTGGAGAAAAATGTGTTCATTTCATGTATGCGCGAAATGCCTTAAAAATGGCTTTAAAATGGATTTGGAGCATGGAGACGATTATCTCGGGATTGCAAGATAACCAAACAAAACTTTTAGTGGATTTCTACTTATTTTATTAAATATCATCTCCACCAAACAGGACAAGCTTGCATCTGTTATAGTTTTGGAGAAAAATGTGTTCATTTCATGTATGCGCGAAATGCCTTAAAAATGGCTTTAAAATGGATTTGGAGCATGGAGACGATTATCTCGGGATTGCAAGATAACCAAACAAAACTTTTAGTGGATTTCTACTTATTTTATTAAATATCATCTCCACCAAACAGGACAAGCTTGCATCTGTTATAGTTTTGGAGAAAAATGTGTTCATTTCATGTATGCGCGAAATGCCTTAAAAATGGCTTTAAAATGGATTTGGAGCATGGAGACGATTATCTCGGGATTGCAAGATAACCAAACAAAACTTTTAGTGGATTTCTACTTATTTTATTAAATATCATCTCCACCAAACAGGACAAGCTTGCATCTGTTATAGTTTTGGAGAAAAATGTGTTCATTTCATGTATGCGCGAAATGCCTTAAAAATGGCTTTAAAATGGATTTGGAGCATGGAGACGATTATCTCGGGATTGCAAGATAACCAAACAAAACTTTTAGTGGATTTCTACTTATTTTATTAAATATCATCTCCACCAAACAGGACAAGCTTGCATCTGTTATAGTTTTGGAGAAAAATGTGTTCATTTCATGTATGCGCGAAATGCCTTAAAAATGGCTTTAAAATGGATTTGGAGCATGGAGACGATTATCTCGGGATTGCAAGATAACCAAACAAAACTTTTAGTGGATTTCTACTTATTTTATTAAATATCATCTCCACCAAACAGGACAAGCTTGCATCTGTTATAGTTTTGGAGAAAAATGTGTTCATTTCATGTATGCGCGAAATGCCTTAAAAATGGCTTTAAAATGGATTTGGAGCATGGAGACGATTATCTCGGGATTGCAAGATAACCAAACAAAACTTTTAGTGGATTTCTACTTATTTTATTAAATATCATCTCCACCAAACAGGACAAGCTTGCATCTGTTATAGTTTTGGAGAAAAATGTGTTCATTTCATGTATGCGCGAAATGCCTTAAAAATGGCTTTAAAATGGATTTGGAGCATGGAGACGATTATCTCGGGATTGCAAGATAACCAAACAAAACTTTTAGTGGATTTCTACTTATTTTATTAAATATCATCTCCACCAAACAGGACAAGCTTGCATCTGTTATAGTTTTGGAGAAAAATGTGTTCATTTCATGTATGCGCGAAATGCCTTAAAAATGGCTTTAAAATGGATTTGGAGCATGGAGACGATTATCTCGGGATTGCAAGATAACCAAACAAAACTTTTAGTGGATTTCTACTTATTTTATTAAATATCATCTCCACCAAACAGGACAAGCTTGCATCTGTTATAGTTTTGGAGAAAAATGTGTTCATTTCATGTATGCGCGAAATGCCTTAAAAATGGCTTTAAAATGGATTTGGAGCATGGAGACGATTATCTCGGGATTGCAAGATAACCAAACAAAACTTTTAGTGGATTTCTACTTATTTTATTAAATATCATCTCCACCAAACAGGACAAGCTTGCATCTGTTATAGTTTTGGAGAAAAATGTGTTCATTTCATGTATGCGCGAAATGCCTTAAAAATGGCTTTAAAATGGATTTGGAGCATGGAGACGATTATCTCGGGATTGCAAGATAACCAAACAAAACTTTTAGTGGATTTCTACTTATTTTATTAAATATCATCTCCACCAAACAGGACAAGCTTGCATCTGTTATAGTTTTGGAGAAAAATGTGTTCATTTCATGTATGCGCGAAATGCCTTAAAAATGGCTTTAAAATGGATTTGGAGCATGGAGACGATTATCTCGGGATTGCAAGATAACCAAACAAAACTTTTAGTGGATTTCTACTTATTTTATTAAATATCATCTCCACCAAACAGGACAAGCTTGCATCTGTTATAGTTTTGGAGAAAAATGTGTTCATTTCATGTATGCGCGAAATGCCTTAAAAATGGCTTTAAAATGGATTTGGAGCATGGAGACGATTATCTCGGGATTGCAAGATAACCAAACAAAACTTTTAGTGGATTTCTACTTATTTTATTAAATATCATCTCCACCAAACAGGACAAGCTTGCATCTGTTATAGTTTTGGAGAAAAATGTGTTCATTTCATGTATGCGCGAAATGCCTTAAAAATGGCTTTAAAATGGATTTGGAGCATGGAGACGATTATCTCGGGATTGCAAGATAACCAAACAAAACTTTTAGTGGATTTCTACTTATTTTATTAAATATCATCTCCACCAAACAGGACAAGCTTGCATCTGTTATAGTTTTGGAGAAAAATGTGTTCATTTCATGTATGCGCGAAATGCCTTAAAAATGGCTTTAAAATGGATTTGGAGCATGGAGACGATTATCTCGGGATTGCAAGATAACCAAACAAAACTTTTAGTGGATTTCTACTTATTTTATTAAATATCATCTCCACCAAACAGGACAAGCTTGCATCTGTTATAGTTTTGGAGAAAAATGTGTTCATTTCATGTATGCGCGAAATGCCTTAAAAATGGCTTTAAAATGGATTTGGAGCATGGAGACGATTATCTCGGGATTGCAAGATAACCAAACAAAACTTTTAGTGGATTTCTACTTATTTTATTAAATATCATCTCCACCAAACAGGACAAGCTTGCATCTGTTATAGTTTTGGAGAAAAATGTGTTCATTTCATGTATGCGCGAAATGCCTTAAAAATGGCTTTAAAATGGATTTGGAGCATGGAGACGATTATCTCGGGATTGCAAGATAACCAAACAAAACTTTTAGTGGATTTCTACTTATTTTATTAAATATCATCTCCACCAAACAGGACAAGCTTGCATCTGTTATAGTTTTGGAGAAAAATGTGTTCATTTCATGTATGCGCGAAATGCCTTAAAAATGGCTTTAAAATGGATTTGGAGCATGGAGACGATTATCTCGGGATTGCAAGATAACCAAACAAAACTTTTAGTGGATTTCTACTTATTTTATTAAATATCATCTCCACCAAACAGGACAAGCTTGCATCTGTTATAGTTTTGGAGAAAAATGTGTTCATTTCATGTATGCGCGAAATGCCTTAAAAATGGCTTTAAAATGGATTTGGAGCATGGAGACGATTATCTCGGGATTGCAAGATAACCAAACAAAACTTTTAGTGGATTTCTACTTATTTTATTAAATATCATCTCCACCAAACAGGACAAGCTTGCATCTGTTATAGTTTTGGAGAAAAATGTGTTCATTTCATGTATGCGCGAAATGCCTTAAAAATGGCTTTAAAATGGATTTGGAGCATGGAGACGATTATCTCGGGATTGCAAGATAACCAAACAAAACTTTTAGTGGATTTCTACTTATTTTATTAAATATCATCTCCACCAAACAGGACAAGCTTGCATCTGTTATAGTTTTGGAGAAAAATGTGTTCATTTCATGTATGCGCGAAATGCCTTAAAAATGGCTTTAAAATGGATTTGGAGCATGGAGACGATTATCTCGGGATTGCAAGATAACCAAACAAAACTTTTAGTGGATTTCTACTTATTTTATTAAATATCATCTCCACCAAACAGGACAAGCTTGCATCTGTTATAGTTTTGGAGAAAAATGTGTTCATTTCATGTATGCGCGAAATGCCTTAAAAATGGCTTTAAAATGGATTTGGAGCATGGAGACGATTATCTCGGGATTGCAAGATAACCAAACAAAACTTTTAGTGGATTTCTACTTATTTTATTAAATATCATCTCCACCAAACAGGACAAGCTTGCATCTGTTATAGTTTTGGAGAAAAATGTGTTCATTTCATGTATGCGCGAAATGCCTTAAAAATGGCTTTAAAATGGATTTGGAGCATGGAGACGATTATCTCGGGATTGCAAGATAACCAAACAAAACTTTTAGTGGATTTCTACTTATTTTATTAAATATCATCTCCACCAAACAGGACAAGCTTGCATCTGTTATAGTTTTGGAGAAAAATGTGTTCATTTCATGTATGCGCGAAATGCCTTAAAAATGGCTTTAAAATGGATTTGGAGCATGGAGACGATTATCTCGGGATTGCAAGATAACCAAACAAAACTTTTAGTGGATTTCTACTTATTTTATTAAATATCATCTCCACCAAACAGGACAAGCTTGCATCTGTTATAGTTTTGGAGAAAAATGTGTTCATTTCATGTATGCGCGAAATGCCTTAAAAATGGCTTTAAAATGGATTTGGAGCATGGAGACGATTATCTACGGGATTGCAAGATAACCAAACAAAACTTTTAGTGGATTTCTACTTATTTTATTAAATATCATCTCCACCAAACAGGACAAGCTTGCATCTGTTATAGTTTTGGAGAAAAATGTGTTCATTTCATGTATGCGCGAAATGCCTTAAAAATGGCTTTAAAATGGATTTGGAGCATGGAGACGATTATCTCGGGATTGCAAGATAACCAAACAAAACTTTTAGTGGATTTCTACTTATTTTATTAAATATCATCTCCACCAAACAGGACAAGCTTGCATCTGTTATAGTTTTGGAGAAAAATGTGTTCATTTCATGTATGCGCGAAATGCCTTAAAAATGGCTTTAAAATGGATTTGGAGCATGGAGACGATTATCTCGGGATTGCAAGATAACCAAACAAAACTTTTAGTGGATTTCTACTTATTTTATTAAATATCATCTCCACCAAACAGGACAAGCTTGCATCTGTTATAGTTTTGGAGAAAAATGTGTTCATTTCATGTATGCGCGAAATGCCTTAAAAATGGCTTTAAAATGGATTTGGAGCATGGAGACGATTATCTCGGGATTGCAAGATAACCAAACAAAACTTTTAGTGGATTTCTACTTATTTTATTAAATATCATCTCCACCAAACAGGACAAGCTTGCATCTGTTATAGTTTTGGAGAAAAATGTGTTCATTTCATGTATGCGCGAAATGCCTTAAAAATGGCTTTAAAATGGATTTGGAGCATGGAGACGATTATCTCGGGATTGCAAGATAACCAAACAAAACTTTTAGTGGATTTCTACTTATTTTATTAAATATCATCTCCACCAAACAGGACAAGCTTGCATCTGTTATAGTTTTGGAGAAAAATGTGTTCATTTCATGTATGCGCGAAATGCCTTAAAAATGGCTTTAAAATGGATTTGGAGCATGGAGACGATTATCTCGGGATTGCAAGATAACCAAACAAAACTTTTAGTGGATTTCTACTTATTTTATTAAATATCATCTCCACCAAACAGGACAAGCTTGCATCTGTTATAGTTTTGGAGAAAAATGTGTTCATTTCATGTATGCGCGAAATGCCTTAAAAATGGCTTTAAAATGGATTTGGAGCATGGAGACGATTATCTCGGGATTGCAAGATAACCAAACAAAACTTTTAGTGGATTTCTACTTATTTTATTAAATATCATCTCCACCAAACAGGACAAGCTTGCATCTGTTATAGTTTTGGAGAAAAATGTGTTCATTTCATGTATGCGCGAAATGCCTTAAAAATGGCTTTAAAATGGATTTGGAGCATGGAGACGATTATCTCGGGATTGCAAGATAACCAAACAAAACTTTTAGTGGATTTCTACTTATTTTATTAAATATCATCTCCACCAAACAGGACAAGCTTGCATCTGTTATAGTTTTGGAGAAAAATGTGTTCATTTCATGTATGCGCGAAATGCCTTAAAAATGGCTTTAAAATGGATTTGGAGCATGGAGACGATTATCTCGGGATTGCAAGATAACCAAACAAAACTTTTAGTGGATTTCTACTTATTTTATTAAATATCATCTCCACCAAACAGGACAAGCTTGCATCTGTTATAGTTTTGGAGAAAAATGTGTTCATTTCATGTATGCGCGAAATGCCTTAAAAATGGCTTTAAAATGGATTTGGAGCATGGAGACGATTATCTCGGGATTGCAAGATAACCAAACAAAACTTTTAGTGGATTTCTACTTATTTTATTAAATATCATCTCCACCAAACAGGACAAGCTTGCATCTGTTATAGTTTTGGAGAAAAATGTGTTCATTTCATGTATGCGCGAAATGCCTTAAAAATGGCTTTAAAATGGATTTGGAGCATGGAGACGATTATCTCGGGATTGCAAGATAACCAAACAAAACTTTTAGTGGATTTCTACTTATTTTATTAAATATCATCTCCACCAAACAGGACAAGCTTGCATCTGTTATAGTTTTGGAGAAAAATGTGTTCATTTCATGTATGCGCGAAATGCCTTAAAAATGGCTTTAAAATGGATTTGGAGCATGGAGACGATTATCTCGGGATTGCAAGATAACCAAACAAAACTTTTAGTGGATTTCTACTTATTTTATTAAATATCATCTCCACCAAACAGGACAAGCTTGCATCTGTTATAGTTTTGGAGAAAAATGTGTTCATTTCATGTATGCGCGAAATGCCTTAAAAATGGCTTTAAAATGGATTTGGAGCATGGAGACGATTATCTCGGGATTGCAAGATAACCAAACAAAACTTTTAGTGGATTTCTACTTATTTTATTAAATATCATCTCCACCAAACAGGACAAGCTTGCATCTGTTATAGTTTTGGAGAAAAATGTGTTCATTTCATGTATGCGCGAAATGCCTTAAAAATGGCTTTAAAATGGATTTGGAGCATGGAGACGATTATCTCGGGATTGCAAGATAACCAAACAAAACTTTTAGTGGATTTCTACTTATTTTATTAAATATCATCTCCACCAAACAGGACAAGCTTGCATCTGTTATAGTTTTGGAGAAAAATGTGTTCATTTCATGTATGCGCGAAATGCCTTAAAAATGGCTTTAAAATGGATTTGGAGCATGGAGACGATTATCTCGGGATTGCAAGATAACCAAACAAAACTTTTAGTGGATTTCTACTTATTTTATTAAATATCATCTCCACCAAACAGGACAAGCTTGCATCTGTTATAGTTTTGGAGAAAAATGTGTTCATTTCATGTATGCGCGAAATGCCTTAAAAATGGCTTTAAAATGGATTTGGAGCATGGAGACGATTATCTCGGGATTGCAAGATAACCAAACAAAACTTTTAGTGGATTTCTACTTATTTTATTAAATATCATCTCCACCAAACAGGACAAGCTTGCATCTGTTATAGTTTTGGAGAAAAATGTGTTCATTTCATGTATGCGCGAAATGCCTTAAAAATGGCTTTAAAATGGATTTGGAGCATGGAGACGATTATCTCGGGATTGCAAGATAACCAAACAAAACTTTTAGTGGATTTCTACTTATTTTATTAAATATCATCTCCACCAAACAGGACAAGCTTGCATCTGTTATAGTTTTGGAGAAAAATGTGTTCATTTCATGTATGCGCGAAATGCCTTAAAAATGGCTTTAAAATGGATTTGGAGCATGGAGACGATTATCTCGGGATTGCAAGATAACCAAACAAAACTTTTAGTGGATTTCTACTTATTTTATTAAATATCATCTCCACCAAACAGGACAAGCTTGCATCTGTTATAGTTTTGGAGAAAAATGTGTTCATTTCATGTATGCGCGAAATGCCTTAAAAATGGCTTTAAAATGGATTTGGAGCATGGAGACGATTATCTCGGGATTGCAAGATAACCAAACAAAACTTTTAGTGGATTTCTACTTATTTTATTAAATATCATCTCCACCAAACAGGACAAGCTTGCATCTGTTATAGTTTTGGAGAAAAATGTGTTCATTTCATGTATGCGCGAAATGCCTTAAAAATGGCTTTAAAATGGATTTGGAGCATGGAGACGATTATCTCGGGATTGCAAGATAACCAAACAAAACTTTTAGTGGATTTCTACTTATTTTATTAAATATCATCTCCACCAAACAGGACAAGCTTGCATCTGTTATAGTTTTGGAGAAAAATGTGTTCATTTCATGTATGCGCGAAATGCCTTAAAAATGGCTTTAAAATGGATTTGGAGCATGGAGACGATTATCTCGGGATTGCAAGATAACCAAACAAAACTTTTAGTGGATTTCTACTTATTTTATTAAATATCATCTCCACCAAACAGGACAAGCTTGCATCTGTTATAGTTTTGGAGAAAAATGTGTTCATTTCATGTATGCGCGAAATGCCTTAAAAATGGCTTTAAAATGGATTTGGAGCATGGAGACGATTATCTCGGGATTGCAAGATAACCAAACAAAACTTTTAGTGGATTTCTACTTATTTTATTAAATATCATCTCCACCAAACAGGACAAGCTTGCATCTGTTATAGTTTTGGAGAAAAATGTGTTCATTTCATGTATGCGCGAAATGCCTTAAAAATGGCTTTAAAATGGATTTGGAGCATGGAGACGATTATCTCGGGATTGCAAGATAACCAAACAAAACTTTTAGTGGATTTCTACTTATTTTATTAAATATCATCTCCACCAAACAGGACAAGCTTGCATCTGTTATAGTTTTGGAGAAAAATGTGTTCATTTCATGTATGCGCGAAATGCCTTAAAAATGGCTTTAAAATGGATTTGGAGCATGGAGACGATTATCTCGGGATTGCAAGATAACCAAACAAAACTTTTAGTGGATTTCTACTTATTTTATTAAATATCATCTCCACCAAACAGGACAAGCTTGCATCTGTTATAGTTTTGGAGAAAAATGTGTTCATTTCATGTATGCGCGAAATGCCTTAAAAATGGCTTTAAAATGGATTTGGAGCATGGAGATTATCTCGGGATTGCAAGATAACCAAACAAAACTTTTAGTGGATTTCTACTTATTTTATTAAATATCATCTCCACCAAACAGGACAAGCTTGCATCTGTTATAGTTTTGGAGAAAAATGTGTTCATTTCATGTATGCGCGAAATGCCTTAAAAATGGCTTTAAAATGGATTTGGAGCATGGAGACGATTATCTCGGGATTGCAAGATAACCAAACAAAACTTTTAGTGGATTTCTACTTATTTTATTAAATATCATCTCCACCAAACAGGACAAGCTTGCATCTGTTATAGTTTTGGAGAAAAATGTGTTCATTTCATGTATGCGCGAAATGCCTTAAAAATGGCTTTAAAATGGATTTGGAGCATGGAGACGATTATCTCGGGATTGCAAGATAACCAAACAAAACTTTTAGTGGATTTCTACTTATTTTATTAAATATCATCTCCACCAAACAGGACAAGCTTGCATCTGTTATAGTTTTGGAGAAAAATGTGTTCATTTCATGTATGCGCGAAATGCCTTAAAAATGGCTTTAAAATGGATTTGGAGCATGGAGACGATTATCTCGGGATTGCAAGATAACCAAACAAAACTTTTAGTGGATTTCTACTTATTTTATTAAATATCATCTCCACCAAACAGGACAAGCTTGCATCTGTTATAGTTTTGGAGAAAAATGTGTTCATTTCATGTATGCGCGAAATGCCTTAAAAATGGCTTTAAAATGGATTTGGAGCATGGAGACGATTATCTCGGGATTGCAAGATAACCAAACAAAACTTTTAGTGGATTTCTACTTATTTTATTAAATATCATCTCCACCAAACAGGACAAGCTTGCATCTGTTATAGTTTTGGAGAAAAATGTGTTCATTTCATGTATGCGCGAAATGCCTTAAAAATGGCTTTAAAATGGATTTGGAGCATGGAGACGATTATCTCGGGATTGCAAGATAACCAAACAAAACTTTTAGTGGATTTCTACTTATTTTATTAAATATCATCTCCACCAAACAGGACAAGCTTGCATCTGTTATAGTTTTGGAGAAAAATGTGTTCATTTCATGTATGCGCGAAATGCCTTAAAAATGGCTTTAAAATGGATTTGGAGCATGGAGACGATTATCTCGGGATTGCAAGATAACCAAACAAAACTTTTAGTGGATTTCTACTTATTTTATTAAATATCATCTCCACCAAACAGGACAAGCTTGCATCTGTTATAGTTTTGGAGAAAAATGTGTTCATTTCATGTATGCGCGAAATGCCTTAAAAATGGCTTTAAAATGGATTTGGAGCATGGAGACGATTATCTCGGGATTGCAAGATAACCAAACAAAACTTTTAGTGGATTTCTACTTATTTTATTAAATATCATCTCCACCAAACAGGACAAGCTTGCATCTGTTATAGTTTTGGAGAAAAATGTGTTCATTTCATGTATGCGCGAAATGCCTTAAAAATGGCTTTAAAATGGATTTGGAGCATGGAGACGATTATCTCGGGATTGCAAGATAACCAAACAAAACTTTTAGTGGATTTCTACTTATTTTATTAAATATCATCTCCACCAAACAGGACAAGCTTGCATCTGTTATAGTTTTGGAGAAAAATGTGTTCATTTCATGTATGCGCGAAATGCCTTAAAAATGGCTTTAAAATGGATTTGGAGCATGGAGACGATTATCTCGGGATTGCAAGATAACCAAACAAAACTTTTAGTGGATTTCTACTTATTTTATTAAATATCATCTCCACCAAACAGGACAAGCTTGCATCTGTTATAGTTTTGGAGAAAAATGTGTTCATTTCATGTATGCGCGAAATGCCTTAAAAATGGCTTTAAAATGGATTTGGAGCATGGAGACGATTATCTCGGGATTGCAAGATAACCAAACAAAACTTTTAGTGGATTTCTACTTATTTTATTAAATATCATCTCCACCAAACAGGACAAGCTTGCATCTGTTATAGTTTTGGAGAAAAATGTGTTCATTTCATGTATGCGCGAAATGCCTTAAAAATGGCTTTAAAATGGATTTGGAGCATGGAGACGATTATCTCGGGATTGCAAGATAACCAAACAAAACTTTTAGTGGATTTCTACTTATTTTATTAAATATCATCTCCACCAAACAGGACAAGCTTGCATCTGTTATAGTTTTGGAGAAAAATGTGTTCATTTCATGTATGCGCGAAATGCCTTAAAAATGGCTTTAAAATGGATTTGGAGCATGGAGACGATTATCTCGGGATTGCAAGATAACCAAACAAAACTTTTAGTGGATTTCTACTTATTTTATTAAATATCATCTCCACCAAACAGGACAAGCTTGCATCTGTTATAGTTTTGGAGAAAAATGTGTTCATTTCATGTATGCGCGAAATGCCTTAAAAATGGCTTTAAAATGGATTTGGAGCATGGAGACGATTATCTCGGGATTGCAAGATAACCAAACAAAACTTTTAGTGGATTTCTACTTATTTTATTAAATATCATCTCCACCAAACAGGACAAGCTTGCATCTGTTATAGTTTTGGAGAAAAATGTGTTCATTTCATGTATGCGCGAAATGCCTTAAAAATGGCTTTAAAATGGATTTGGAGCATGGAGACGATTATCTCGGGATTGCAAGATAACCAAACAAAACTTTTAGTGGATTTCTACTTATTTTATTAAATATCATCTCCACCAAACAGGACAAGCTTGCATCTGTTATAGTTTTGGAGAAAAATGTGTTCATTTCATGTATGCGCGAAATGCCTTAAAAATGGCTTTAAAATGGATTTGGAGCATGGAGACGATTATCTCGGGATTGCAAGATAACCAAACAAAACTTTTAGTGGATTTCTACTTATTTTATTAAATATCATCTCCACCAAACAGGACAAGCTTGCATCTGTTATAGTTTTGGAGAAAAATGTGTTCATTTCATGTATGCGCGAAATGCCTTAAAAATGGCTTTAAAATGGATTTGGAGCATGGAGACGATTATCTCGGGATTGCAAGATAACCAAACAAAACTTTTAGTGGATTTCTACTTATTTTATTAAATATCATCTCCACCAAACAGGACAAGCTTGCATCTGTTATAGTTTTGGAGAAAAATGTGTTCATTTCATGTATGCGCGAAATGCCTTAAAAATGGCTTTAAAATGGATTTGGAGCATGGAGACGATTATCTCGGGATTGCAAGATAACCAAACAAAACTTTTAGTGGATTTCTACTTATTTTATTAAATATCATCTCCACCAAACAGGACAAGCTTGCATCTGTTATAGTTTTGGAGAAAAATGTGTTCATTTCATGTATGCGCGAAATGCCTTAAAAATGGCTTTAAAATGGATTTGGAGCATGGAGACGATTATCTCGGGATTGCAAGATAACCAAACAAAACTTTTAGTGGATTTCTACTTATTTTATTAAATATCATCTCCACCAAACAGGACAAGCTTGCATCTGTTATAGTTTTGGAGAAAAATGTGTTCATTTCATGTATGCGCGAAATGCCTTAAAAATGGCTTTAAAATGGATTTGGAGCATGGAGACGATTATCTCGGGATTGCAAGATAACCAAACAAAACTTTTAGTGGATTTCTACTTATTTTATTAAATATCATCTCCACCAAACAGGACAAGCTTGCATCTGTTATAGTTTTGGAGAAAAATGTGTTCATTTCATGTATGCGCGAAATGCCTTAAAAATGGCTTTAAAATGGATTTGGAGCATGGAGACGATTATCTCGGGATTGCAAGATAACCAAACAAAACTTTTAGTGGATTTCTACTTATTTTATTAAATATCATCTCCACCAAACAGGACAAGCTTGCATCTGTTATAGTTTTGGAGAAAAATGTGTTCATTTCATGTATGCGCGAAATGCCTTAAAAATGGCTTTAAAATGGATTTGGAGCATGGAGACGATTATCTCGGGATTGCAAGATAACCAAACAAAACTTTTAGTGGATTTCTACTTATTTTATTAAATATCATCTCCACCAAACAGGACAAGCTTGCATCTGTTATAGTTTTGGAGAAAAATGTGTTCATTTCATGTATGCGCGAAATGCCTTAAAAATGGCTTTAAAATGGATTTGGAGCATGGAGACGATTATCTCGGGATTGCAAGATAACCAAACAAAACTTTTAGTGGATTTCTACTTATTTTATTAAATATCATCTCCACCAAACAGGACAAGCTTGCATCTGTTATAGTTTTGGAGAAAAATGTGTTCATTTCATGTATGCGCGAAATGCCTTAAAAATGGCTTTAAAATGGATTTGGAGCATGGAGACGATTATCTCGGGATTGCAAGATAACCAAACAAAACTTTTAGTGGATTTCTACTTATTTTATTAAATATCATCTCCACCAAACAGGACAAGCTTGCATCTGTTATAGTTTTGGAGAAAAATGTGTTCATTTCATGTATGCGCGAAATGCCTTAAAAATGGCTTTAAAATGGATTTGGAGCATGGAGACGATTATCTCGGGATTGCAAGATAACCAAACAAAACTTTTAGTGGATTTCTACTTATTTTATTAAATATCATCTCCACCAAACAGGACAAGCTTGCATCTGTTATAGTTTTGGAGAAAAATGTGTTCATTTCATGTATGCGCGAAATGCCTTAGAAATGGCTTTAAATAGGCATTTGGAAGCATGGAGACGATTATCTCGGACATTGCAAGATAACCAAACAAAACTTTTAGTGGATTTCTACTTATTTTATTAAATATCATCTCCACCAAACAGGACAAGCTTGCATCTGTTATAGTTTTGGAGAAAAATGTGTTCATTTCATGTATGCGCGAAATGCACTTAAAAATGGCTTTAAAATGGATTTGGAGCATGGAGACGATTATCTCGGGATTGCAAGATAACCAAACAAAACTTTTAGTGGATTTCTACTTATTTTATTAAATATCATCTCCACCAAACAGGACAAGCTTGCATCTGTTATAGTTTTGGAGAAAAATGTGTTCATTTCATGTATGCGCGAAATGCCTTAAAAATGGCTTTAAAATGGATTTGGAGCATGGAGACGATTATCTCGGGATTGCAAGATAACCAAACAAAACTTTTAGTGGATTTCTACTTATTTTATTAAATATCATCTCCACCAAACAGGACAAGCTTGCATCTGTTATAGTTTTGGAGAAAAATGTGTTCATTTCATGTATGCGCGAAATGCCTTAAAATGGCTTTAAAATGGATTTGGAGCATGGAGACGATTATCTCGGGATTGCAAGATAACCAAACAAAACTTTTAGTGGATTTCTACTTATTTTATTAAATATCATCTCCACCAAACAGGACAAGCTTGCATCTGTTATAGTTTTGGAGAAAAATGTGTTCATTTCATGTATGCGCGAAATGCCTTAAAAATGGCTTTAAAATGGATTTGGAGCATGGAGACGATTATCTCGGGATTGCAAGATAACCAAACAAAACTTTTAGTGGATTTCTACTTATTTTATTAAATATCATCTCCACCAAACAGGACAAGCTTGCATCTGTTATAGTTTTGGAGAAAAATGTGTTCATTTCATGTATGCGCGAAATGCCTTAAAAATGGCTTTAAAATGGATTTGGAGCATGGAGACGATTATCTCGGGATTGCAAGATAACCAAACAAAACTTTTAGTGGATTTCTACTTATTTTATTAAATATCATCTCCACCAAACAGGACAAGCTTGCATCTGTTATAGTTTTGGAGAAAAATGTGTTCATTTCATGTATGCGCGAAATGCCTTAAAAATGGCTTTAAAATGGATTTGGAGCATGGAGACGATTATCTCGGGATTGCAAGATAACCAAACAAAACTTTTAGTGGATTTCTACTTATTTTATTAAATATCATCTCCACCAAACAGGACAAGCTTGCATCTGTTATAGTTTTGGAGAAAAATGTGTTCATTTCATGTATGCGCGAAATGCCTTAAAAATGGCTTTAAAATGGATTTGGAGCATGGAGACGATTATCTCGGGATTGCAAGATAACCAAACAAAACTTTTAGTGGATTTCTACTTATTTTATTAAATATCATCTCCACCAAACAGGACAAGCTTGCATCTGTTATAGTTTTGGAGAAAAATGTGTTCATTTCATGTATGCGCGAAATGCCTTAAAAATGGCTTTAAAATGGATTTGGAGCATGGAGACGATTATCTCGGGATTGCAAGATAACCAAACAAAACTTTTAGTGGATTTCTACTTATTTTATTAAATATCATCTCCACCAAACAGGACAAGCTTGCATCTGTTATAGTTTTGGAGAAAAATGTGTTCATTTCATGTATGCGCGAAATGCCTTAAAAATGGCTTTAAAATGGATTTGGAGCATGGAGACGATTATCTCGGGATTGCAAGATAACCAAACAAAACTTTTAGTGGATTTCTACTTATTTTATTAAATATCATCTCCACCAAACAGGACAAGCTTGCATCTGTTATAGTTTTGGAGAAAAATGTGTTCATTTCATGTATGCGCGAAATGCCTTAAAAATGGCTTTAAAATGGATTTGGAGCATGGAGACGATTATCTCGGGATTGCAAGATAACCAAACAAAACTTTTAGTGGATTTCTACTTATTTTATTAAATATCATCTCCACCAAACAGGACAAGCTTGCATCTGTTATAGTTTTGGAGAAAAATGTGTTCATTTCATGTATGCGCGAAATGCCTTAAAAATGGCTTTAAAATGGATTTGGAGCATGGAGACGATTATCTCGGGATTGCAAGATAACCAAACAAAACTTTTAGTGGATTTCTACTTATTTTATTAAATATCATCTCCACCAAACAGGACAAGCTTGCATCTGTTATAGTTTTGGAGAAAAATGTGTTCATTTCATGTATGCGCGAAATGCCTTAAAAATGGCTTTAAAATGGATTTGGAGCATGGAGACGATTATCTCGGGATTGCAAGATAACCAAACAAAACTTTTAGTGGATTTCTACTTATTTTATTAAATATCATCTCCACCAAACAGGACAAGCTTGCATCTGTTATAGTTTTGGAGAAAAATGTGTTCATTTCATGTATGCGCGAAATGCCTTAAAAATGGCTTTAAAATGGATTTGGAGCATGGAGACGATTATCTCGGGATTGCAAGATAACCAAACAAAACTTTTAGTGGATTTCTACTTATTTTATTAAATATCATCTCCACCAAACAGGACAAGCTTGCATCTGTTATAGTTTTGGAGAAAAATGTGTTCATTTCATGTATGCGCGAAATGCCTTAAAAATGGCTTTAAAATGGATTTGGAGCATGGAGACGATTATCTCGGGATTGCAAGATAACCAAACAAAACTTTTAGTGGATTTCTACTTATTTTATTAAATATCATCTCCACCAAACAGGACAAGCTTGCATCTGTTATAGTTTTGGAGAAAAATGTGTTCATTTCATGTATGCGCGAAATGCCTTAAAAATGGCTTTAAAATGGATTTGGAGCATGGAGACGATTATCTCGGGATTGCAAGATAACCAAACAAAACTTTTAGTGGATTTCTACTTATTTTATTAAATATCATCTCCACCAAACAGGACAAGCTTGCATCTGTTATAGTTTTGGAGAAAAATGTGTTCATTTCATGTATGCGCGAAATGCCTTAAAAATGGCTTTAAAATGGATTTGGAGCATGGAGACGATTATCTCGGGATTGCAAGATAACCAAACAAAACTTTTAGTGGATTTCTACTTATTTTATTAAATATCATCTCCACCAAACAGGACAAGCTTGCATCTGTTATAGTTTTGGAGAAAAATGTGTTCATTTCATGTATGCGCGAAATGCCTTAAAAATGGCTTTAAAATGGATTTGGAGCATGGAGACGATTATCTCGGGATTGCAAGATAACCAAACAAAACTTTTAGTGGATTTCTACTTATTTTATTAAATATCATCTCCACCAAACAGGACAAGCTTGCATCTGTTATAGTTTTGGAGAAAAATGTGTTCATTTCATGTATGCGCGAAATGCCTTAAAAATGGCTTTAAAATGGATTTGGAGCATGGAGACGATTATCTCGGGATTGCAAGATAACCAAACAAAACTTTTAGTGGATTTCTACTTATTTTATT
This sequence comes from Anomaloglossus baeobatrachus, assembly GCF_048569485.1. Taxonomy (NCBI): domain Eukaryota; kingdom Metazoa; phylum Chordata; class Amphibia; order Anura; family Aromobatidae; genus Anomaloglossus; species Anomaloglossus baeobatrachus. The sequence goes on along the minus strand of NW_027444787.1, from coordinate 33,965 downwards.
AAATATCATCTCCACCAAACAGGACAAGCTTGCATCTGTTATAGTTTTGGAGAAAAATGTGTTCATTTCATGTATGCGCGAAATGCCTTAAAAATGGCTTTAAAATGGATTTGGAGCATGGAGACGATTATCTCGGGATTGCAAGATAACCAAACAAAACTTTTAGTGGATTTCTACTTATTTTATTAAATATCATCTCCACCAAACAGGACAAGCTTGCATCTGTTATAGTTTTGGAGAAAAATGTGTTCATTTCATGTATGCGCGAAATGCCTTAAAAATGGCTTTAAAATGGATTTGGAGCATGGAGACGATTATCTCGGGATTGCAAGATAACCAAACAAAACTTTTAGTGGATTTCTACTTATTTTATTAAATATCATCTCCACCAAACAGGACAAGCTTGCATCTGTTATAGTTTTGGAGAAAAATGTGTTCATTTCATGTATGCGCGAAATGCCTTAAAAATGGCTTTAAAATGGATTTGGAGCATGGAGACGATTATCTCGGGATTGCAAGATAACCAAACAAAACTTTTAGTGGATTTCTACTTATTTTATTAAATATCATCTCCACCAAACAGGACAAGCTTGCATCTGTTATAGTTTTGGAGAAAAATGTGTTCATTTCATGTATGCGCGAAATGCCTTAAAAATGGCTTTAAAATGGATTTGGAGCATGGAGACGATTATCTCGGGATTGCAAGATAACCAAACAAAACTTTTAGTGGATTTCTACTTATTTTATTAAATATCATCTCCACCAAACAGGACAAGCTTGCATCTGTTATAGTTTTGGAGAAAAATGTGTTCATTTCATGTATGCGCGAAATGCCTTAAAAATGGCTTTAAAATGGATTTGGAGCATGGAGACGATTATCTCGGGATTGCAAGATAACCAAACAAAACTTTTAGTGGATTTCTACTTATTTTATTAAATATCATCTCCACCAAACAGGACAAGCTTGCATCTGTTATAGTTTTGGAGAAAAATGTGTTCATTTCATGTATGCGCGAAATGCCTTAAAAATGGCTTTAAAATGGATTTGGAGCATGGAGACGATTATCTCGGGATTGCAAGATAACCAAACAAAACTTTTAGTGGATTTCTACTTATTTTATTAAATATCATCTCCACCAAACAGGACAAGCTTGCATCTGTTATAGTTTTGGAGAAAAATGTGTTCATTTCATGTATGCGCGAAATGCCTTAAAAATGGCTTTAAAATGGATTTGGAGCATGGAGACGATTATCTCGGGATTGCAAGATAACCAAACAAAACTTTTAGTGGATTTCTACTTATTTTATTAAATATCATCTCCACCAAACAGGACAAGCTTGCATCTGTTATAGTTTTGGAGAAAAATGTGTTCATTTCATGTATGCGCGAAATGCCTTAAAAATGGCTTTAAAATGGATTTGGAGCATGGAGACGATTATCTCGGGATTGCAAGATAACCAAACAAAACTTTTAGTGGATTTCTACTTATTTTATTAAATATCATCTCCACCAAACAGGACAAGCTTGCATCTGTTATAGTTTTGGAGAAAAATGTGTTCATTTCATGTATGCGCGAAATGCCTTAAAAATGGCTTTAAAATGGATTTGGAGCATGGAGACGATTATCTCGGGATTGCAAGATAACCAAACAAAACTTTTAGTGGATTTCTACTTATTTTATTAAATATCATCTCCACCAAACAGGACAAGCTTGCATCTGTTATAGTTTTGGAGAAAAATGTGTTCATTTCATGTATGCGCGAAATGCCTTAAAAATGGCTTTAAAATGGATTTGGAGCATGGAGACGATTATCTCGGGATTGCAAGATAACCAAACAAAACTTTTAGTGGATTTCTACTTATTTTATTAAATATCATCTCCACCAAACAGGACAAGCTTGCATCTGTTATAGTTTTGGAGAAAAATGTGTTCATTTCATGTATGCGCGAAATGCCTTAAAAATGGCTTTAAAATGGATTTGGAGCATGGAGACGATTATCTCGGGATTGCAAGATAACCAAACAAAACTTTTAGTGGATTTCTACTTATTTTATTAAATATCATCTCCACCAAACAGGACAAGCTTGCATCTGTTATAGTTTTGGAGAAAAATGTGTTCATTTCATGTATGCGCGAAATGCCTTAAAAATGGCTTTAAAATGGATTTGGAGCATGGAGACGATTATCTCGGGATTGCAAGATAACCAAACAAAACTTTTAGTGGATTTCTACTTATTTTATTAAATATCATCTCCACCAAACAGGACAAGCTTGCATCTGTTATAGTTTTGGAGAAAAATGTGTTCATTTCATGTATGCGCGAAATGCCTTAAAAATGGCTTTAAAATGGATTTGGAGCATGGAGACGATTATCTCGGGATTGCAAGATAACCAAACAAAACTTTTAGTGGATTTCTACTTATTTTATTAAATATCATCTCCACCAAACAGGACAAGCTTGCATCTGTTATAGTTTTGGAGAAAAATGTGTTCATTTCATGTATGCGCGAAATGCCTTAAAAATGGCTTTAAAATGGATTTGGAGCATGGAGACGATTATCTCGGGATTGCAAGATAACCAAACAAAACTTTTAGTGGATTTCTACTTATTTTATTAAATATCATCTCCACCAAACAGGACAAGCTTGCATCTGTTATAGTTTTGGAGAAAAATGTGTTCATTTCATGTATGCGCGAAATGCCTTAAAAATGGCTTTAAAATGGATTTGGAGCATGGAGACGATTATCTCGGGATTGCAAGATAACCAAACAAAACTTTTAGTGGATTTCTACTTATTTTATTAAATATCATCTCCACCAAACAGGACAAGCTTGCATCTGTTATAGTTTTGGAGAAAAATGTGTTCATTTCATGTATGCGCGAAATGCCTTAAAAATGGCTTTAAAATGGATTTGGAGCATGGAGACGATTATCTCGGGATTGCAAGATAACCAAACAAAACTTTTAGTGGATTTCTACTTATTTTATTAAATATCATCTCCACCAAACAGGACAAGCTTGCATCTGTTATAGTTTTGGAGAAAAATGTGTTCATTTCATGTATGCGCGAAATGCCTTAAAAATGGCTTTAAAATGGATTTGGAGCATGGAGACGATTATCTCGGGATTGCAAGATAACCAAACAAAACTTTTAGTGGATTTCTACTTATTTTATTAAATATCATCTCCACCAAACAGGACAAGCTTGCATCTGTTATAGTTTTGGAGAAAAATGTGTTCATTTCATGTATGCGCGAAATGCCTTAAAAATGGCTTTAAAATGGATTTGGAGCATGGAGACGATTATCTCGGGATTGCAAGATAACCAAACAAAACTTTTAGTGGATTTCTACTTATTTTATTAAATATCATCTCCACCAAACAGGACAAGCTTGCATCTGTTATAGTTTTGGAGAAAAATGTGTTCATTTCATGTATGCGCGAAATGCCTTAAAAATGGCTTTAAAATGGATTTGGAGCATGGAGACGATTATCTCGGGATTGCAAGATAACCAAACAAAACTTTTAGTGGATTTCTACTTATTTTATTAAATATCATCTCCACCAAACAGGACAAGCTTGCATCTGTTATAGTTTTGGAGAAAAATGTGTTCATTTCATGTATGCGCGAAATGCCTTAAAAATGGCTTTAAAATGGATTTGGAGCATGGAGACGATTATCTCGGGATTGCAAGATAACCAAACAAAACTTTTAGTGGATTTCTACTTATTTTATTAAATATCATCTCCACCAAACAGGACAAGCTTGCATCTGTTATAGTTTTGGAGAAAAATGTGTTCATTTCATGTATGCGCGAAATGCCTTAAAAATGGCTTTAAAATGGATTTGGAGCATGGAGACGATTATCTCGGGATTGCAAGATAACCAAACAAAACTTTTAGTGGATTTCTACTTATTTTATTAAATATCATCTCCACCAAACAGGACAAGCTTGCATCTGTTATAGTTTTGGAGAAAAATGTGTTCATTTCATGTATGCGCGAAATGCCTTAAAAATGGCTTTAAAATGGATTTGGAGCATGGAGACGATTATCTCGGGATTGCAAGATAACCAAACAAAACTTTTAGTGGATTTCTACTTATTTTATTAAATATCATCTCCACCAAACAGGACAAGCTTGCATCTGTTATAGTTTTGGAGAAAAATGTGTTCATTTCATGTATGCGCGAAATGCCTTAAAAATGGCTTTAAAATGGATTTGGAGCATGGAGACGATTATCTCGGGATTGCAAGATAACCAAACAAAACTTTTAGTGGATTTCTACTTATTTTATTAAATATCATCTCCACCAAACAGGACAAGCTTGCATCTGTTATAGTTTTGGAGAAAAATGTGTTCATTTCATGTATGCGCGAAATGCCTTAAAAATGGCTTTAAAATGGATTTGGAGCATGGAGACGATTATCTCGGGATTGCAAGATAACCAAACAAAACTTTTAGTGGATTTCTACTTATTTTATTAAATATCATCTCCACCAAACAGGACAAGCTTGCATCTGTTATAGTTTTGGAGAAAAATGTGTTCATTTCATGTATGCGCGAAATGCCTTAAAAATGGCTTTAAAATGGATTTGGAGCATGGAGACGATTATCTCGGGATTGCAAGATAACCAAACAAAACTTTTAGTGGATTTCTACTTATTTTATTAAATATCATCTCCACCAAACAGGACAAGCTTGCATCTGTTATAGTTTTGGAGAAAAATGTGTTCATTTCATGTATGCGCGAAATGCCTTAAAAATGGCTTTAAAATGGATTTGGAGCATGGAGACGATTATCTCGGGATTGCAAGATAACCAAACAAAACTTTTAGTGGATTTCTACTTATTTTATTAAATATCATCTCCACCAAACAGGACAAGCTTGCATCTGTTATAGTTTTGGAGAAAAATGTGTTCATTTCATGTATGCGCGAAATGCCTTAAAAATGGCTTTAAAATGGATTTGGAGCATGGAGACGATTATCTCGGGATTGCAAGATAACCAAACAAAACTTTTAGTGGATTTCTACTTATTTTATTAAATATCATCTCCACCAAACAGGACAAGCTTGCATCTGTTATAGTTTTGGAGAAAAATGTGTTCATTTCATGTATGCGCGAAATGCCTTAAAAATGGCTTTAAAATGGATTTGGAGCATGGAGACGATTATCTCGGGATTGCAAGATAACCAAACAAAACTTTTAGTGGATTTCTACTTATTTTATTAAATATCATCTCCACCAAACAGGACAAGCTTGCATCTGTTATAGTTTTGGAGAAAAATGTGTTCATTTCATGTATGCGCGAAATGCCTTAAAAATGGCTTTAAAATGGATTTGGAGCATGGAGACGATTATCTCGGGATTGCAAGATAACCAAACAAAACTTTTAGTGGATTTCTACTTATTTTATTAAATATCATCTCCACCAAACAGGACAAGCTTGCATCTGTTATAGTTTTGGAGAAAAATGTGTTCATTTCATGTATGCGCGAAATGCCTTAAAAATGGCTTTAAAATGGATTTGGAGCATGGAGACGATTATCTCGGGATTGCAAGATAACCAAACAAAACTTTTAGTGGATTTCTACTTATTTTATTAAATATCATCTCCACCAAACAGGACAAGCTTGCATCTGTTATAGTTTTGGAGAAAAATGTGTTCATTTCATGTATGCGCGAAATGCCTTAAAAATGGCTTTAAAATGGATTTGGAGCATGGAGACGATTATCTCGGGATTGCAAGATAACCAAACAAAACTTTTAGTGGATTTCTACTTATTTTATTAAATATCATCTCCACCAAACAGGACAAGCTTGCATCTGTTATAGTTTTGGAGAAAAATGTGTTCATTTCATGTATGCGCGAAATGCCTTAAAAATGGCTTTAAAATGGATTTGGAGCATGGAGACGATTATCTCGGGATTGCAAGATAACCAAACAAAACTTTTAGTGGATTTCTACTTATTTTATTAAATATCATCTCCACCAAACAGGACAAGCTTGCATCTGTTATAGTTTTGGAGAAAAATGTGTTCATTTCATGTATGCGCGAAATGCCTTAAAAATGGCTTTAAAATGGATTTGGAGCATGGAGACGATTATCTCGGGATTGCAAGATAACCAAACAAAACTTTTAGTGGATTTCTACTTATTTTATTAAATATCATCTCCACCAAACAGGACAAGCTTGCATCTGTTATAGTTTTGGAGAAAAATGTGTTCATTTCATGTATGCGCGAAATGCCTTAAAAATGGCTTTAAAATGGATTTGGAGCATGGAGACGATTATCTCGGGATTGCAAGATAACCAAACAAAACTTTTAGTGGATTTCTACTTATTTTATTAAATATCATCTCCACCAAACAGGACAAGCTTGCATCTGTTATAGTTTTGGAGAAAAATGTGTTCATTTCATGTATGCGCGAAATGCCTTAAAAATGGCTTTAAAATGGATTTGGAGCATGGAGACGATTATCTCGGGATTGCAAGATAACCAAACAAAACTTTTAGTGGATTTCTACTTATTTTATTAAATATCATCTCCACCAAACAGGACAAGCTTGCATCTGTTATAGTTTTGGAGAAAAATGTGTTCATTTCATGTATGCGCGAAATGCCTTAAAAATGGCTTTAAAATGGATTTGGAGCATGGAGACGATTATCTCGGGATTGCAAGATAACCAAACAAAACTTTTAGTGGATTTCTACTTATTTTATTAAATATCATCTCCACCAAACAGGACAAGCTTGCATCTGTTATAGTTTTGGAGAAAAATGTGTTCATTTCATGTATGCGCGAAATGCCTTAAAAATGGCTTTAAAATGGATTTGGAGCATGGAGACGATTATCTCGGGATTGCAAGATAACCAAACAAAACTTTTAGTGGATTTCTACTTATTTTATTAAATATCATCTCCACCAAACAGGACAAGCTTGCATCTGTTATAGTTTTGGAGAAAAATGTGTTCATTTCATGTATGCGCGAAATGCCTTAAAAATGGCTTTAAAATGGATTTGGAGCATGGAGACGATTATCTCGGGATTGCAAGATAACCAAACAAAACTTTTAGTGGATTTCTACTTATTTTATTAAATATCATCTCCACCAAACAGGACAAGCTTGCATCTGTTATAGTTTTGGAGAAAAATGTGTTCATTTCATGTATGCGCGAAATGCCTTAAAAATGGCTTTAAAATGGATTTGGAGCATGGAGACGATTATCTCGGGATTGCAAGATAACCAAACAAAACTTTTAGTGGATTTCTACTTATTTTATTAAATATCATCTCCACCAAACAGGACAAGCTTGCATCTGTTATAGTTTTGGAGAAAAATGTGTTCATTTCATGTATGCGCGAAATGCCTTAAAAATGGCTTTAAAATGGATTTGGAGCATGGAGACGATTATCTCGGGATTGCAAGATAACCAAACAAAACTTTTAGTGGATTTCTACTTATTTTATTAAATATCATCTCCACCAAACAGGACAAGCTTGCATCTGTTATAGTTTTGGAGAAAAATGTGTTCATTTCATGTATGCGCGAAATGCCTTAAAAATGGCTTTAAAATGGATTTGGAGCATGGAGACGATTATCTCGGGATTGCAAGATAACCAAACAAAACTTTTAGTGGATTTCTACTTATTTTATTAAATATCATCTCCACCAAACAGGACAAGCTTGCATCTGTTATAGTTTTGGAGAAAAATGTGTTCATTTCATGTATGCGCGAAATGCCTTAAAAATGGCTTTAAAATGGATTTGGAGCATGGAGACGATTATCTCGGGATTGCAAGATAACCAAACAAAACTTTTAGTGGATTTCTACTTATTTTATTAAATATCATCTCCACCAAACAGGACAAGCTTGCATCTGTTATAGTTTTGGAGAAAAATGTGTTCATTTCATGTATGCGCGAAATGCCTTAAAAATGGCTTTAAAATGGATTTGGAGCATGGAGACGATTATCTCGGGATTGCAAGATAACCAAACAAAACTTTTAGTGGATTTCTACTTATTTTATTAAATATCATCTCCACCAAACAGGACAAGCTTGCATCTGTTATAGTTTTGGAGAAAAATGTGTTCATTTCATGTATGCGCGAAATGCCTTAAAAATGGCTTTAAAATGGATTTGGAGCATGGAGACGATTATCTCGGGATTGCAAGATAACCAAACAAAACTTTTAGTGGATTTCTACTTATTTTATTAAATATCATCTCCACCAAACAGGACAAGCTTGCATCTGTTATAGTTTTGGAGAAAAATGTGTTCATTTCATGTATGCGCGAAATGCCTTAAAAATGGCTTTAAAATGGATTTGGAGCATGGAGACGATTATCTCGGGATTGCAAGATAACCAAACAAAACTTTTAGTGGATTTCTACTTATTTTATTAAATATCATCTCCACCAAACAGGACAAGCTTGCATCTGTTATAGTTTTGGAGAAAAATGTGTTCATTTCATGTATGCGCGAAATGCCTTAAAAATGGCTTTAAAATGGATTTGGAGCATGGAGACGATTATCTCGGGATTGCAAGATAACCAAACAAAACTTTTAGTGGATTTCTACTTATTTTATTAAATATCATCTCCACCAAACAGGACAAGCTTGCATCTGTTATAGTTTTGGAGAAAAATGTGTTCATTTCATGTATGCGCGAAATGCCTTAAAAATGGCTTTAAAATGGATTTGGAGCATGGAGACGATTATCTCGGGATTGCAAGATAACCAAACAAAACTTTTAGTGGATTTCTACTTATTTTATTAAATATCATCTCCACCAAACAGGACAAGCTTGCATCTGTTATAGTTTTGGAGAAAAATGTGTTCATTTCATGTATGCGCGAAATGCCTTAAAAATGGCTTTAAAATGGATTTGGAGCATGGAGACGATTATCTCGGGATTGCAAGATAACCAAACAAAACTTTTAGTGGATTTCTACTTATTTTATTAAATATCATCTCCACCAAACAGGACAAGCTTGCATCTGTTATAGTTTTGGAGAAAAATGTGTTCATTTCATGTATGCGCGAAATGCCTTAAAAATGGCTTTAAAATGGATTTGGAGCATGGAGACGATTATCTCGGGATTGCAAGATAACCAAACAAAACTTTTAGTGGATTTCTACTTATTTTATTAAATATCATCTCCACCAAACAGGACAAGCTTGCATCTGTTATAGTTTTGGAGAAAAATGTGTTCATTTCATGTATGCGCGAAATGCCTTAAAAATGGCTTTAAAATGGATTTGGAGCATGGAGACGATTATCTCGGGATTGCAAGATAACCAAACAAAACTTTTAGTGGATTTCTACTTATTTTATTAAATATCATCTCCACCAAACAGGACAAGCTTGCATCTGTTATAGTTTTGGAGAAAAATGTGTTCATTTCATGTATGCGCGAAATGCCTTAAAAATGGCTTTAAAATGGATTTGGAGCATGGAGACGATTATCTCGGGATTGCAAGATAACCAAACAAAACTTTTAGTGGATTTCTACTTATTTTATTAAATATCATCTCCACCAAACAGGACAAGCTTGCATCTGTTATAGTTTTGGAGAAAAATGTGTTCATTTCATGTATGCGCGAAATGCCTTAAAAATGGCTTTAAAATGGATTTGGAGCATGGAGACGATTATCTCGGGATTGCAAGATAACCAAACAAAACTTTTAGTGGATTTCTACTTATTTTATTAAATATCATCTCCACCAAACAGGACAAGCTTGCATCTGTTATAGTTTTGGAGAAAAATGTGTTCATTTCATGTATGCGCGAAATGCCTTAAAAATGGCTTTAAAATGGATTTGGAGCATGGAGACGATTATCTCGGGATTGCAAGATAACCAAACAAAACTTTTAGTGGATTTCTACTTATTTTATTAAATATCATCTCCACCAAACAGGACAAGCTTGCATCTGTTATAGTTTTGGAGAAAAATGTGTTCATTTCATGTATGCGCGAAATGCCTTAAAAATGGCTTTAAAATGGATTTGGAGCATGGAGACGATTATCTCGGGATTGCAAGATAACCAAACAAAACTTTTAGTGGATTTCTACTTATTTTATTAAATATCATCTCCACCAAACAGGACAAGCTTGCATCTGTTATAGTTTTGGAGAAAAATGTGTTCATTTCATGTATGCGCGAAATGCCTTAAAAATGGCTTTAAAATGGATTTGGAGCATGGAGACGATTATCTCGGGATTGCAAGATAACCAAACAAAACTTTTAGTGGATTTCTACTTATTTTATTAAATATCATCTCCACCAAACAGGACAAGCTTGCATCTGTTATAGTTTTGGAGAAAAATGTGTTCATTTCATGTATGCGCGAAATGCCTTAAAAATGGCTTTAAAATGGATTTGGAGCATGGAGACGATTATCTCGGGATTGCAAGATAACCAAACAAAACTTTTAGTGGATTTCTACTTATTTTATTAAATATCATCTCCACCAAACAGGACAAGCTTGCATCTGTTATAGTTTTGGAGAAAAATGTGTTCATTTCATGTATGCGCGAAATGCCTTAAAAATGGCTTTAAAATGGATTTGGAGCATGGAGACGATTATCTCGGGATTGCAAGATAACCAAACAAAACTTTTAGTGGATTTCTACTTATTTTATTAAATATCATCTCCACCAAACAGGACAAGCTTGCATCTGTTATAGTTTTGGAGAAAAATGTGTTCATTTCATGTATGCGCGAAATGCCTTAAAAATGGCTTTAAAATGGATTTGGAGCATGGAGACGATTATCTCGGGATTGCAAGATAACCAAACAAAACTTTTAGTGGATTTCTACTTATTTTATTAAATATCATCTCCACCAAACAGGACAAGCTTGCATCTGTTATAGTTTTGGAGAAAAATGTGTTCATTTCATGTATGCGCGAAATGCCTTAAAAATGGCTTTAAAATGGATTTGGAGCATGGAGACGATTATCTCGGGATTGCAAGATAACCAAACAAAACTTTTAGTGGATTTCTACTTATTTTATTAAATATCATCTCCACCAAACAGGACAAGCTTGCATCTGTTATAGTTTTGGAGAAAAATGTGTTCATTTCATGTATGCGCGAAATGCCTTAAAAATGGCTTTAAAATGGATTTGGAGCATGGAGACGATTATCTCGGGATTGCAAGATAACCAAACAAAACTTTTAGTGGATTTCTACTTATTTTATTAAATATCATCTCCACCAAACAGGACAAGCTTGCATCTGTTATAGTTTTGGAGAAAAATGTGTTCATTTCATGTATGCGCGAAATGCCTTAAAAATGGCTTTAAAATGGATTTGGAGCATGGAGACGATTATCTCGGGATTGCAAGATAACCAAACAAAACTTTTAGTGGATTTCTACTTATTTTATTAAATATCATCTCCACCAAACAGGACAAGCTTGCATCTGTTATAGTTTTGGAGAAAAATGTGTTCATTTCATGTATGCGCGAAATGCCTTAAAAATGGCTTTAAAATGGATTTGGAGCATGGAGACGATTATCTCGGGATTGCAAGATAACCAAACAAAACTTTTAGTGGATTTCTACTTATTTTATTAAATATCATCTCCACCAAACAGGACAAGCTTGCATCTGTTATAGTTTTGGAGAAAAATGTGTTCATTTCATGTATGCGCGAAATGCCTTAAAAATGGCTTTAAAATGGATTTGGAGCATGGAGACGATTATCTCGGGATTGCAAGATAACCAAACAAAACTTTTAGTGGATTTCTACTTATTTTATTAAATATCATCTCCACCAAACAGGACAAGCTTGCATCTGTTATAGTTTTGGAGAAAAATGTGTTCATTTCATGTATGCGCGAAATGCCTTAAAAATGGCTTTAAAATGGATTTGGAGCATGGAGACGATTATCTCGGGATTGCAAGATAACCAAACAAAACTTTTAGTGGATTTCTACTTATTTTATTAAATATCATCTCCACCAAACAGGACAAGCTTGCATCTGTTATAGTTTTGGAGAAAAATGTGTTCATTTCATGTATGCGCGAAATGCCTTAAAAATGGCTTTAAAATGGATTTGGAGCATGGAGACGATTATCTCGGGATTGCAAGATAACCAAACAAAACTTTTAGTGGATTTCTACTTATTTTATTAAATATCATCTCCACCAAACAGGACAAGCTTGCATCTGTTATAGTTTTGGAGAAAAATGTGTTCATTTCATGTATGCGCGAAATGCCTTAAAAATGGCTTTAAAATGGATTTGGAGCATGGAGACGATTATCTCGGGATTGCAAGATAACCAAACAAAACTTTTAGTGGATTTCTACTTATTTTATTAAATATCATCTCCACCAAACAGGACAAGCTTGCATCTGTTATAGTTTTGGAGAAAAATGTGTTCATTTCATGTATGCGCGAAATGCCTTAAAAATGGCTTTAAAATGGATTTGGAGCATGGAGACGATTATCTCGGGATTGCAAGATAACCAAACAAAACTTTTAGTGGATTTCTACTTATTTTATTAAATATCATCTCCACCAAACAGGACAAGCTTGCATCTGTTATAGTTTTGGAGAAAAATGTGTTCATTTCATGTATGCGCGAAATGCCTTAAAAATGGCTTTAAAATGGATTTGGAGCATGGAGACGATTATCTCGGGATTGCAAGATAACCAAACAAAACTTTTAGTGGATTTCTACTTATTTTATTAAATATCATCTCCACCAAACAGGACAAGCTTGCATCTGTTATAGTTTTGGAGAAAAATGTGTTCATTTCATGTATGCGCGAAATGCCTTAAAAATGGCTTTAAAATGGATTTGGAGCATGGAGACGATTATCTCGGGATTGCAAGATAACCAAACAAAACTTTTAGTGGATTTCTACTTATTTTATTAAATATCATCTCCACCAAACAGGACAAGCTTGCATCTGTTATAGTTTTGGAGAAAAATGTGTTCATTTCATGTATGCGCGAAATGCCTTAAAAATGGCTTTAAAATGGATTTGGAGCATGGAGACGATTATCTCGGGATTGCAAGATAACCAAACAAAACTTTTAGTGGATTTCTACTTATTTTATTAAATATCATCTCCACCAAACAGGACAAGCTTGCATCTGTTATAGTTTTGGAGAAAAATGTGTTCATTTCATGTATGCGCGAAATGCCTTAAAAATGGCTTTAAAATGGATTTGGAGCATGGAGACGATTATCTCGGGATTGCAAGATAACCAAACAAAACTTTTAGTGGATTTCTACTTATTTTATTAAATATCATCTCCACCAAACAGGACAAGCTTGCATCTGTTATAGTTTTGGAGAAAAATGTGTTCATTTCATGTATGCGCGAAATGCCTTAAAAATGGCTTTAAAATGGATTTGGAGCATGGAGACGATTATCTCGGGATTGCAAGATAACCAAACAAAACTTTTAGTGGATTTCTACTTATTTTATTAAATATCATCTCCACCAAACAGGACAAGCTTGCATCTGTTATAGTTTTGGAGAAAAATGTGTTCATTTCATGTATGCGCGAAATGCCTTAAAAATGGCTTTAAAATGGATTTGGAGCATGGAGACGATTATCTCGGGATTGCAAGATAACCAAACAAAACTTTTAGTGGATTTCTACTTATTTTATTAAATATCATCTCCACCAAACAGGACAAGCTTGCATCTGTTATAGTTTTGGAGAAAAATGTGTTCATTTCATGTATGCGCGAAATGCCTTAAAAATGGCTTTAAAATGGATTTGGAGCATGGAGACGATTATCTCGGGATTGCAAGATAACCAAACAAAACTTTTAGTGGATTTCTACTTATTTTATTAAATATCATCTCCACCAAACAGGACAAGCTTGCATCTGTTATAGTTTTGGAGAAAAATGTGTTCATTTCATGTATGCGCGAAATGCCTTAAAAATGGCTTTAAAATGGATTTGGAGCATGGAGACGATTATCTCGGGATTGCAAGATAACCAAACAAAACTTTTAGTGGATTTCTACTTATTTTATTAAATATCATCTCCACCAAACAGGACAAGCTTGCATCTGTTATAGTTTTGGAGAAAAATGTGTTCATTTCATGTATGCGCGAAATGCCTTAAAAATGGCTTTAAAATGGATTTGGAGCATGGAGACGATTATCTCGGGATTGCAAGATAACCAAACAAAACTTTTAGTGGATTTCTACTTATTTTATTAAATATCATCTCCACCAAACAGGACAAGCTTGCATCTGTTATAGTTTTGGAGAAAAATGTGTTCATTTCATGTATGCGCGAAATGCCTTAAAAATGGCTTTAAAATGGATTTGGAGCATGGAGACGATTATCTCGGGATTGCAAGATAACCAAACAAAACTTTTAGTGGATTTCTACTTATTTTATTAAATATCATCTCCACCAAACAGGACAAGCTTGCATCTGTTATAGTTTTGGAGAAAAATGTGTTCATTTCATGTATGCGCGAAATGCCTTAAAAATGGCTTTAAAATGGATTTGGAGCATGGAGACGATTATCTCGGGATTGCAAGATAACCAAACAAAACTTTTAGTGGATTTCTACTTATTTTATTAAATATCATCTCCACCAAACAGGACAAGCTTGCATCTGTTATAGTTTTGGAGAAAAATGTGTTCATTTCATGTATGCGCGAAATGCCTTAAAAATGGCTTTAAAATGGATTTGGAGCATGGAGACGATTATCTCGGGATTGCAAGATAACCAAACAAAACTTTTAGTGGATTTCTACTTATTTTATTAAATATCATCTCCACCAAACAGGACAAGCTTGCATCTGTTATAGTTTTGGAGAAAAATGTGTTCATTTCATGTATGCGCGAAATGCCTTAAAAATGGCTTTAAAATGGATTTGGAGCATGGAGACGATTATCTCGGGATTGCAAGATAACCAAACAAAACTTTTAGTGGATTTCTACTTATTTTATTAAATATCATCTCCACCAAACAGGACAAGCTTGCATCTGTTATAGTTTTGGAGAAAAATGTGTTCATTTCATGTATGCGCGAAATGCCTTAAAAATGGCTTTAAAATGGATTTGGAGCATGGAGACGATTATCTCGGGATTGCAAGATAACCAAACAAAACTTTTAGTGGATTTCTACTTATTTTATTAAATATCATCTCCACCAAACAGGACAAGCTTGCATCTGTTATAGTTTTGGAGAAAAATGTGTTCATTTCATGTATGCGCGAAATGCCTTAAAAATGGCTTTAAAATGGATTTGGAGCATGGAGACGATTATCTCGGGATTGCAAGATAACCAAACAAAACTTTTAGTGGATTTCTACTTATTTTATTAAATATCATCTCCACCAAACAGGACAAGCTTGCATCTGTTATAGTTTTGGAGAAAAATGTGTTCATTTCATGTATGCGCGAAATGCCTTAAAAATGGCTTTAAAATGGATTTGGAGCATGGAGACGATTATCTCGGGATTGCAAGATAACCAAACAAAACTTTTAGTGGATTTCTACTTATTTTATTAAATATCATCTCCACCAAACAGGACAAGCTTGCATCTGTTATAGTTTTGGAGAAAAATGTGTTCATTTCATGTATGCGCGAAATGCCTTAAAAATGGCTTTAAAATGGATTTGGAGCATGGAGACGATTATCTCGGGATTGCAAGATAACCAAACAAAACTTTTAGTGGATTTCTACTTATTTTATTAAATATCATCTCCACCAAACAGGACAAGCTTGCATCTGTTATAGTTTTGGAGAAAAATGTGTTCATTTCATGTATGCGCGAAATGCCTTAAAAATGGCTTTAAAATGGATTTGGAGCATGGAGACGATTATCTCGGGATTGCAAGATAACCAAACAAAACTTTTAGTGGATTTCTACTTATTTTATTAAATATCATCTCCACCAAACAGGACAAGCTTGCATCTGTTATAGTTTTGGAGAAAAATGTGTTCATTTCATGTATGCGCGAAATGCCTTAAAAATGGCTTTAAAATGGATTTGGAGCATGGAGACGATTATCTCGGGATTGCAAGATAACCAAACAAAACTTTTAGTGGATTTCTACTTATTTTATTAAATATCATCTCCACCAAACAGGACAAGCTTGCGATCTGTTATAGTTTTGGAGAAAAATGTGTTCATTTCATGTATGCGCGAAATGCCTTAAAAATGGCTTTAAAATGGATTTGGAGCATGGAGACGATTATCTCGGGATTGCAAGATAACCAAACAAAACTTTTAGTGGATTTCTACTTATTTTATTAAATATCATCTCCACCAAACAGGACAAGCTTGCATCTGTTATAGTTTTGGAGAAAAATGTGTTCATTTCATGTATGCGCGAAATGCCTTAAAAATGGCTTTAAAATGGATTTGGAGCATGGAGACGATTATCTCGGGATTGCAAGATAACCAAACAAAACTTTTAGTGGATTTCTACTTATTTTATTAAATATCATCTCCACCAAACAGGACAAGCTTGCATCTGTTATAGTTTTGGAGAAAAATGTGTTCATTTCATGTATGCGCGAAATGCCTTAAAAATGGCTTTAAAATGGATTTGGAGCATGGAGACGATTATCTCGGGATTGCAAGATAACCAAACAAAACTTTTAGTGGATTTCTACTTATTTTATTAAATATCATCTCCACCAAACAGGACAAGCTTGCATCTGTTATAGTTTTGGAGAAAAATGTGTTCATTTCATGTATGCGCGAAATGCCTTAAAAATGGCTTTAAAATGGATTTGGAGCATGGAGACGATTATCTCGGGATTGCAAGATAACCAAACAAAACTTTTAGTGGATTTCTACTTATTTTATTAAATATCATCTCCACCAAACAGGACAAGCTTGCATCTGTTATAGTTTTGGAGAAAAATGTGTTCATTTCATGTATGCGCGAAATGCCTTAAAAATGGCTTTAAAATGGATTTGGAGCATGGAGACGATTATCTCGGGATTGCAAGATAACCAAACAAAACTTTTAGTGGATTTCTACTTATTTTATTAAATATCATCTCCACCAAACAGGACAAGCTTGCATCTGTTATAGTTTTGGAGAAAAATGTGTTCATTTCATGTATGCGCGAAATGCCTTAAAAATGGCTTTAAAATGGATTTGGAGCATGGAGACGATTATCTCGGGATTGCAAGATAACCAAACAAAACTTTTAGTGGATTTCTACTTATTTTATTAAATATCATCTCCACCAAACAGGACAAGCTTGCATCTGTTATAGTTTTGGAGAAAAATGTGTTCATTTCATGTATGCGCGAAATGCCTTAAAAATGGCTTTAAAATGGATTTGGAGCATGGAGACGATTATCTCGGGATTGCAAGATAACCAAACAAAACTTTTAGTGGATTTCTACTTATTTTATTAAATATCATCTCCACCAAACAGGACAAGCTTGCATCTGTTATAGTTTTGGAGAAAAATGTGTTCATTTCATGTATGCGCGAAATGCCTTAAAAATGGCTTTAAAATGGATTTGGAGCATGGAGACGATTATCTCGGGATTGCAAGATAACCAAACAAAACTTTTAGTGGATTTCTACTTATTTTATTAAATATCATCTCCACCAAACAGGACAAGCTTGCATCTGTTATAGTTTTGGAGAAAAATGTGTTCATTTCATGTATGCGCGAAATGCCTTAAAAATGGCTTTAAAATGGATTTGGAGCATGGAGACGATTATCTCGGGATTGCAAGATAACCAAACAAAACTTTTAGTGGATTTCTACTTATTTTATTAAATATCATCTCCACCAAACAGGACAAGCTTGCATCTGTTATAGTTTTGGAGAAAAATGTGTTCATTTCATGTATGCGCGAAATGCCTTAAAAATGGCTTTAAAATGGATTTGGAGCATGGAGACGATTATCTCGGGATTGCAAGATAACCAAACAAAACTTTTAGTGGATTTCTACTTATTTTATTAAATATCATCTCCACCAAACAGGACAAGCTTGCATCTGTTATAGTTTTGGAGAAAAATGTGTTCATTTCATGTATGCGCGAAATGCCTTAAAAATGGCTTTAAAATGGATTTGGAGCATGGAGACGATTATCTCGGGATTGCAAGATAACCAAACAAAACTTTTAGTGGATTTCTACTTATTTTATTAAATATCATCTCCACCAAACAGGACAAGCTTGCATCTGTTATAGTTTTGGAGAAAAATGTGTTCATTTCATGTATGCGCGAAATGCCTTAAAAATGGCTTTAAAATGGATTTGGAGCATGGAGACGATTATCTCGGGATTGCAAGATAACCAAACAAAACTTTTAGTGGATTTCTACTTATTTTATTAAATATCATCTCCACCAAACAGGACAAGCTTGCATCTGTTATAGTTTTGGAGAAAAATGTGTTCATTTCATGTATGCGCGAAATGCCTTAAAAATGGCTTTAAAATGGATTTGGAGCATGGAGACGATTATCTCGGGATTGCAAGATAACCAAACAAAACTTTTAGTGGATTTCTACTTATTTTATTAAATATCATCTCCACCAAACAGGACAAGCTTGCATCTGTTATAGTTTTGGAGAAAAATGTGTTCATTTCATGTATGCGCGAAATGCCTTAAAAATGGCTTTAAAATGGATTTGGAGCATGGAGACGATTATCTCGGGATTGCAAGATAACCAAACAAAACTTTTAGTGGATTTCTACTTATTTTATTAAATATCATCTCCACCAAACAGGACAAGCTTGCATCTGTTATAGTTTTGGAGAAAAATGTGTTCATTTCATGTATGCGCGAAATGCCTTAAAAATGGCTTTAAAATGGATTTGGAGCATGGAGACGATTATCTCGGGATTGCAAGATAACCAAACAAAACTTTTAGTGGATTTCTACTTATTTTATTAAATATCATCTCCACCAAACAGGACAAGCTTGCATCTGTTATAGTTTTGGAGAAAAATGTGTTCATTTCATGTATGCGCGAAATGCCTTAAAAATGGCTTTAAAATGGATTTGGAGCATGGAGACGATTATCTCGGGATTGCAAGATAACCAAACAAAACTTTTAGTGGATTTCTACTTATTTTATTAAATATCATCTCCACCAAACAGGACAAGCTTGCATCTGTTATAGTTTTGGAGAAAAATGTGTTCATTTCATGTATGCGCGAAATGCCTTAAAAATGGCTTTAAAATGGATTTGGAGCATGGAGACGATTATCTCGGGATTGCAAGATAACCAAACAAAACTTTTAGTGGATTTCTACTTATTTTATTAAATATCATCTCCACCAAACAGGACAAGCTTGCATCTGTTATAGTTTTGGAGAAAAATGTGTTCATTTCATGTATGCGCGAAATGCCTTAAAAATGGCTTTAAAATGGATTTGGAGCATGGAGACGATTATCTCGGGATTGCAAGATAACCAAACAAAACTTTTAGTGGATTTCTACTTATTTTATTAAATATCATCTCCACCAAACAGGACAAGCTTGCATCTGTTATAGTTTTGGAGAAAAATGTGTTCATTTCATGTATGCGCGAAATGCCTTAAAAATGGCTTTAAAATGGATTTGGAGCATGGAGACGATTATCTCGGGATTGCAAGATAACCAAACAAAACTTTTAGTGGATTTCTACTTATTTTATTAAATATCATCTCCACCAAACAGGACAAGCTTGCATCTGTTATAGTTTTGGAGAAAAATGTGTTCATTTCATGTATGCGCGAAATGCCTTAAAAATGGCTTTAAAATGGATTTGGAGCATGGAGACGATTATCTCGGGATTGCAAGATAACCAAACAAAACTTTTAGTGGATTTCTACTTATTTTATTAAATATCATCTCCACCAAACAGGACAAGCTTGCATCTGTTATAGTTTTGGAGAAAAATGTGTTCATTTCATGTATGCGCGAAATGCCTTAAAAATGGCTTTAAAATGGATTTGGAGCATGGAGACGATTATCTCGGGATTGCAAGATAACCAAACAAAACTTTTAGTGGATTTCTACTTATTTTATTAAATATCATCTCCACCAAACAGGACAAGCTTGCATCTGTTATAGTTTTGGAGAAAAATGTGTTCATTTCATGTATGCGCGAAATGCCTTAAAAATGGCTTTAAAATGGATTTGGAGCATGGAGACGATTATCTCGGGATTGCAAGATAACCAAACAAAACTTTTAGTGGATTTCTACTTATTTTATTAAATATCATCTCCACCAAACAGGACAAGCTTGCATCTGTTATAGTTTTGGAGAAAAATGTGTTCATTTCATGTATGCGCGAAATGCCTTAAAAATGGCTTTAAAATGGATTTGGAGCATGGAGACGATTATCTCGGGATTGCAAGATAACCAAACAAAACTTTTAGTGGATTTCTACTTATTTTATTAAATATCATCTCCACCAAACAGGACAAGCTTGCATCTGTTATAGTTTTGGAGAAAAATGTGTTCATTTCATGTATGCGCGAAATGCCTTAAAAATGGCTTTAAAATGGATTTGGAGCATGGAGACGATTATCTCGGGATTGCAAGATAACCAAACAAAACTTTTAGTGGATTTCTACTTATTTTATTAAATATCATCTCCACCAAACAGGACAAGCTTGCATCTGTTATAGTTTTGGAGAAAAATGTGTTCATTTCATGTATGCGCGAAATGCCTTAAAAATGGCTTTAAAATGGATTTGGAGCATGGAGACGATTATCTCGGGATTGCAAGATAACCAAACAAAACTTTTAGTGGATTTCTACTTATTTTATTAAATATCATCTCCACCAAACAGGACAAGCTTGCATCTGTTATAGTTTTGGAGAAAAATGTGTTCATTTCATGTATGCGCGAAAT
Source organism: Anomaloglossus baeobatrachus (assembly GCF_048569485.1). Classification (NCBI taxonomy): domain Eukaryota; kingdom Metazoa; phylum Chordata; class Amphibia; order Anura; family Aromobatidae; genus Anomaloglossus; species Anomaloglossus baeobatrachus. Next base: position 13,123 of record NW_027444787.1, on the reverse strand, counting down.
GCCTTAAAAATGGCTTTAAAATGGATTTGGAGCATGGAGACGATTATCTCGGGATTGCAAGATAACCAAACAAAACTTTTAGTGGATTTCTACTTATTTTATTAAATATCATCTCCACCAAACAGGACAAGCTTGCATCTGTTATAGTTTTGGAGAAAAATGTGTTCATTTCATGTATGCGCGAAATGCCTTAAAAATGGCTTTAAAATGGATTTGGAGCATGGAGACGATTATCTCGGGATTGCAAGATAACCAAACAAAACTTTTAGTGGATTTCTACTTATTTTATTAAATATCATCTCCACCAAACAGGACAAGCTTGCATCTGTTATAGTTTTGGAGAAAAATGTGTTCATTTCATGTATGCGCGAAATGCCTTAAAAATGGCTTTAAAATGGATTTGGAGCATGGAGACGATTATCTCGGGATTGCAAGATAACCAAACAAAACTTTTAGTGGATTTCTACTTATTTTATTAAATATCATCTCCACCAAACAGGACAAGCTTGCATCTGTTATAGTTTTGGAGAAAAATGTGTTCATTTCATGTATGCGCGAAATGCCTTAAAAATGGCTTTAAAATGGATTTGGAGCATGGAGACGATTATCTCGGGATTGCAAGATAACCAAACAAAACTTTTAGTGGATTTCTACTTATTTTATTAAATATCATCTCCACCAAACAGGACAAGCTTGCATCTGTTATAGTTTTGGAGAAAAATGTGTTCATTTCATGTATGCGCGAAATGCCTTAAAAATGGCTTTAAAATGGATTTGGAGCATGGAGACGATTATCTCGGGATTGCAAGATAACCAAACAAAACTTTTAGTGGATTTCTACTTATTTTATTAAATATCATCTCCACCAAACAGGACAAGCTTGCATCTGTTATAGTTTTGGAGAAAAATGTGTTCATTTCATGTATGCGCGAAATGCCTTAAAAATGGCTTTAAAATGGATTTGGAGCATGGAGACGATTATCTCGGGATTGCAAGATAACCAAACAAAACTTTTAGTGGATTTCTACTTATTTTATTAAATATCATCTCCACCAAACAGGACAAGCTTGCATCTGTTATAGTTTTGGAGAAAAATGTGTTCATTTCATGTATGCGCGAAATGCCTTAAAAATGGCTTTAAAATGGATTTGGAGCATGGAGACGATTATCTCGGGATTGCAAGATAACCAAACAAAACTTTTAGTGGATTTCTACTTATTTTATTAAATATCATCTCCACCAAACAGGACAAGCTTGCATCTGTTATAGTTTTGGAGAAAAATGTGTTCATTTCATGTATGCGCGAAATGCCTTAAAAATGGCTTTAAAATGGATTTGGAGCATGGAGACGATTATCTCGGGATTGCAAGATAACCAAACAAAACTTTTAGTGGATTTCTACTTATTTTATTAAATATCATCTCCACCAAACAGGACAAGCTTGCATCTGTTATAGTTTTGGAGAAAAATGTGTTCATTTCATGTATGCGCGAAATGCCTTAAAAATGGCTTTAAAATGGATTTGGAGCATGGAGACGATTATCTCGGGATTGCAAGATAACCAAACAAAACTTTTAGTGGATTTCTACTTATTTTATTAAATATCATCTCCACCAAACAGGACAAGCTTGCATCTGTTATAGTTTTGGAGAAAAATGTGTTCATTTCATGTATGCGCGAAATGCCTTAAAAATGGCTTTAAAATGGATTTGGAGCATGGAGACGATTATCTCGGGATTGCAAGATAACCAAACAAAACTTTTAGTGGATTTCTACTTATTTTATTAAATATCATCTCCACCAAACAGGACAAGCTTGCATCTGTTATAGTTTTGGAGAAAAATGTGTTCATTTCATGTATGCGCGAAATGCCTTAAAAATGGCTTTAAAATGGATTTGGAGCATGGAGACGATTATCTCGGGATTGCAAGATAACCAAACAAAACTTTTAGTGGATTTCTACTTATTTTATTAAATATCATCTCCACCAAACAGGACAAGCTTGCATCTGTTATAGTTTTGGAGAAAAATGTGTTCATTTCATGTATGCGCGAAATGCCTTAAAAATGGCTTTAAAATGGATTTGGAGCATGGAGACGATTATCTCGGGATTGCAAGATAACCAAACAAAACTTTTAGTGGATTTCTACTTATTTTATTAAATATCATCTCCACCAAACAGGACAAGCTTGCATCTGTTATAGTTTTGGAGAAAAATGTGTTCATTTCATGTATGCGCGAAATGCCTTAAAAATGGCTTTAAAATGGATTTGGAGCATGGAGACGATTATCTCGGGATTGCAAGATAACCAAACAAAACTTTTAGTGGATTTCTACTTATTTTATTAAATATCATCTCCACCAAACAGGACAAGCTTGCATCTGTTATAGTTTTGGAGAAAAATGTGTTCATTTCATGTATGCGCGAAATGCCTTAAAAATGGCTTTAAAATGGATTTGGAGCATGGAGACGATTATCTCGGGATTGCAAGATAACCAAACAAAACTTTTAGTGGATTTCTACTTATTTTATTAAATATCATCTCCACCAAACAGGACAAGCTTGCATCTGTTATAGTTTTGGAGAAAAATGTGTTCATTTCATGTATGCGCGAAATGCCTTAAAAATGGCTTTAAAATGGATTTGGAGCATGGAGACGATTATCTCGGGATTGCAAGATAACCAAACAAAACTTTTAGTGGATTTCTACTTATTTTATTAAATATCATCTCCACCAAACAGGACAAGCTTGCATCTGTTATAGTTTTGGAGAAAAATGTGTTCATTTCATGTATGCGCGAAATGCCTTAAAAATGGCTTTAAAATGGATTTGGAGCATGGAGACGATTATCTCGGGATTGCAAGATAACCAAACAAAACTTTTAGTGGATTTCTACTTATTTTATTAAATATCATCTCCACCAAACAGGACAAGCTTGCATCTGTTATAGTTTTGGAGAAAAATGTGTTCATTTCATGTATGCGCGAAATGCCTTAAAAATGGCTTTAAAATGGATTTGGAGCATGGAGACGATTATCTCGGGATTGCAAGATAACCAAACAAAACTTTTAGTGGATTTCTACTTATTTTATTAAATATCATCTCCACCAAACAGGACAAGCTTGCATCTGTTATAGTTTTGGAGAAAAATGTGTTCATTTCATGTATGCGCGAAATGCCTTAAAAATGGCTTTAAAATGGATTTGGAGCATGGAGACGATTATCTCGGGATTGCAAGATAACCAAACAAAACTTTTAGTGGATTTCTACTTATTTTATTAAATATCATCTCCACCAAACAGGACAAGCTTGCATCTGTTATAGTTTTGGAGAAAAATGTGTTCATTTCATGTATGCGCGAAATGCCTTAAAAATGGCTTTAAAATGGATTTGGAGCATGGAGACGATTATCTCGGGATTGCAAGATAACCAAACAAAACTTTTAGTGGATTTCTACTTATTTTATTAAATATCATCTCCACCAAACAGGACAAGCTTGCATCTGTTATAGTTTTGGAGAAAAATGTGTTCATTTCATGTATGCGCGAAATGCCTTAAAAATGGCTTTAAAATGGATTTGGAGCATGGAGACGATTATCTCGGGATTGCAAGATAACCAAACAAAACTTTTAGTGGATTTCTACTTATTTTATTAAATATCATCTCCACCAAACAGGACAAGCTTGCATCTGTTATAGTTTTGGAGAAAAATGTGTTCATTTCATGTATGCGCGAAATGCCTTAAAAATGGCTTTAAAATGGATTTGGAGCATGGAGACGATTATCTCGGGATTGCAAGATAACCAAACAAAACTTTTAGTGGATTTCTACTTATTTTATTAAATATCATCTCCACCAAACAGGACAAGCTTGCATCTGTTATAGTTTTGGAGAAAAATGTGTTCATTTCATGTATGCGCGAAATGCCTTAAAAATGGCTTTAAAATGGATTTGGAGCATGGAGACGATTATCTCGGGATTGCAAGATAACCAAACAAAACTTTTAGTGGATTTCTACTTATTTTATTAAATATCATCTCCACCAAACAGGACAAGCTTGCATCTGTTATAGTTTTGGAGAAAAATGTGTTCATTTCATGTATGCGCGAAATGCCTTAAAAATGGCTTTAAAATGGATTTGGAGCATGGAGACGATTATCTCGGGATTGCAAGATAACCAAACAAAACTTTTAGTGGATTTCTACTTATTTTATTAAATATCATCTCCACCAAACAGGACAAGCTTGCATCTGTTATAGTTTTGGAGAAAAATGTGTTCATTTCATGTATGCGCGAAATGCCTTAAAAATGGCTTTAAAATGGATTTGGAGCATGGAGACGATTATCTCGGGATTGCAAGATAACCAAACAAAACTTTTAGTGGATTTCTACTTATTTTATTAAATATCATCTCCACCAAACAGGACAAGCTTGCATCTGTTATAGTTTTGGAGAAAAATGTGTTCATTTCATGTATGCGCGAAATGCCTTAAAAATGGCTTTAAAATGGATTTGGAGCATGGAGACGATTATCTCGGGATTGCAAGATAACCAAACAAAACTTTTAGTGGATTTCTACTTATTTTATTAAATATCATCTCCACCAAACAGGACAAGCTTGCATCTGTTATAGTTTTGGAGAAAAATGTGTTCATTTCATGTATGCGCGAAATGCCTTAAAAATGGCTTTAAAATGGATTTGGAGCATGGAGACGATTATCTCGGGATTGCAAGATAACCAAACAAAACTTTTAGTGGATTTCTACTTATTTTATTAAATATCATCTCCACCAAACAGGACAAGCTTGCATCTGTTATAGTTTTGGAGAAAAATGTGTTCATTTCATGTATGCGCGAAATGCCTTAAAAATGGCTTTAAAATGGATTTGGAGCATGGAGACGATTATCTCGGGATTGCAAGATAACCAAACAAAACTTTTAGTGGATTTCTACTTATTTTATTAAATATCATCTCCACCAAACAGGACAAGCTTGCATCTGTTATAGTTTTGGAGAAAAATGTGTTCATTTCATGTATGCGCGAAATGCCTTAAAAATGGCTTTAAAATGGATTTGGAGCATGGAGACGATTATCTCGGGATTGCAAGATAACCAAACAAAACTTTTAGTGGATTTCTACTTATTTTATTAAATATCATCTCCACCAAACAGGACAAGCTTGCATCTGTTATAGTTTTGGAGAAAAATGTGTTCATTTCATGTATGCGCGAAATGCCTTAAAAATGGCTTTAAAATGGATTTGGAGCATGGAGACGATTATCTCGGGATTGCAAGATAACCAAACAAAACTTTTAGTGGATTTCTACTTATTTTATTAAATATCATCTCCACCAAACAGGACAAGCTTGCATCTGTTATAGTTTTGGAGAAAAATGTGTTCATTTCATGTATGCGCGAAATGCCTTAAAAATGGCTTTAAAATGGATTTGGAGCATGGAGACGATTATCTCGGGATTGCAAGATAACCAAACAAAACTTTTAGTGGATTTCTACTTATTTTATTAAATATCATCTCCACCAAACAGGACAAGCTTGCATCTGTTATAGTTTTGGAGAAAAATGTGTTCATTTCATGTATGCGCGAAATGCCTTAAAAATGGCTTTAAAATGGATTTGGAGCATGGAGACGATTATCTCGGGATTGCAAGATAACCAAACAAAACTTTTAGTGGATTTCTACTTATTTTATTAAATATCATCTCCACCAAACAGGACAAGCTTGCATCTGTTATAGTTTTGGAGAAAAATGTGTTCATTTCATGTATGCGCGAAATGCCTTAAAAATGGCTTTAAAATGGATTTGGAGCATGGAGACGATTATCTCGGGATTGCAAGATAACCAAACAAAACTTTTAGTGGATTTCTACTTATTTTATTAAATATCATCTCCACCAAACAGGACAAGCTTGCATCTGTTATAGTTTTGGAGAAAAATGTGTTCATTTCATGTATGCGCGAAATGCCTTAAAAATGGCTTTAAAATGGATTTGGAGCATGGAGACGATTATCTCGGGATTGCAAGATAACCAAACAAAACTTTTAGTGGATTTCTACTTATTTTATTAAATATCATCTCCACCAAACAGGACAAGCTTGCATCTGTTATAGTTTTGGAGAAAAATGTGTTCATTTCATGTATGCGCGAAATGCCTTAAAAATGGCTTTAAAATGGATTTGGAGCATGGAGACGATTATCTCGGGATTGCAAGATAACCAAACAAAACTTTTAGTGGATTTCTACTTATTTTATTAAATATCATCTCCACCAAACAGGACAAGCTTGCATCTGTTATAGTTTTGGAGAAAAATGTGTTCATTTCATGTATGCGCGAAATGCCTTAAAAATGGCTTTAAAATGGATTTGGAGCATGGAGACGATTATCTCGGGATTGCAAGATAACCAAACAAAACTTTTAGTGGATTTCTACTTATTTTATTAAATATCATCTCCACCAAACAGGACAAGCTTGCATCTGTTATAGTTTTGGAGAAAAATGTGTTCATTTCATGTATGCGCGAAATGCCTTAAAAATGGCTTTAAAATGGATTTGGAGCATGGAGACGATTATCTCGGGATTGCAAGATAACCAAACAAAACTTTTAGTGGATTTCTACTTATTTTATTAAATATCATCTCCACCAAACAGGACAAGCTTGCATCTGTTATAGTTTTGGAGAAAAATGTGTTCATTTCATGTATGCGCGAAATGCCTTAAAAATGGCTTTAAAATGGATTTGGAGCATGGAGACGATTATCTCGGGATTGCAAGATAACCAAACAAAACTTTTAGTGGATTTCTACTTATTTTATTAAATATCATCTCCACCAAACAGGACAAGCTTGCATCTGTTATAGTTTTGGAGAAAAATGTGTTCATTTCATGTATGCGCGAAATGCCTTAAAAATGGCTTTAAAATGGATTTGGAGCATGGAGACGATTATCTCGGGATTGCAAGATAACCAAACAAAACTTTTAGTGGATTTCTACTTATTTTATTAAATATCATCTCCACCAAACAGGACAAGCTTGCATCTGTTATAGTTTTGGAGAAAAATGTGTTCATTTCATGTATGCGCGAAATGCCTTAAAAATGGCTTTAAAATGGATTTGGAGCATGGAGACGATTATCTCGGGATTGCAAGATAACCAAACAAAACTTTTAGTGGATTTCTACTTATTTTATTAAATATCATCTCCACCAAACAGGACAAGCTTGCATCTGTTATAGTTTTGGAGAAAAATGTGTTCATTTCATGTATGCGCGAAATGCCTTAAAAATGGCTTTAAAATGGATTTGGAGCATGGAGACGATTATCTCGGGATTGCAAGATAACCAAACAAAACTTTTAGTGGATTTCTACTTATTTTATTAAATATCATCTCCACCAAACAGGACAAGCTTGCATCTGTTATAGTTTTGGAGAAAAATGTGTTCATTTCATGTATGCGCGAAATGCCTTAAAAATGGCTTTAAAATGGATTTGGAGCATGGAGACGATTATCTCGGGATTGCAAGATAACCAAACAAAACTTTTAGTGGATTTCTACTTATTTTATTAAATATCATCTCCACCAAACAGGACAAGCTTGCATCTGTTATAGTTTTGGAGAAAAATGTGTTCATTTCATGTATGCGCGAAATGCCTTAAAAATGGCTTTAAAATGGATTTGGAGCATGGAGACGATTATCTCGGGATTGCAAGATAACCAAACAAAACTTTTAGTGGATTTCTACTTATTTTATTAAATATCATCTCCACCAAACAGGACAAGCTTGCATCTGTTATAGTTTTGGAGAAAAATGTGTTCATTTCATGTATGCGCGAAATGCCTTAAAAATGGCTTTAAAATGGATTTGGAGCATGGAGACGATTATCTCGGGATTGCAAGATAACCAAACAAAACTTTTAGTGGATTTCTACTTATTTTATTAAATATCATCTCCACCAAACAGGACAAGCTTGCATCTGTTATAGTTTTGGAGAAAAATGTGTTCATTTCATGTATGCGCGAAATGCCTTAAAAATGGCTTTAAAATGGATTTGGAGCATGGAGACGATTATCTCGGGATTGCAAGATAACCAAACAAAACTTTTAGTGGATTTCTACTTATTTTATTAAATATCATCTCCACCAAACAGGACAAGCTTGCATCTGTTATAGTTTTGGAGAAAAATGTGTTCATTTCATGTATGCGCGAAATGCCTTAAAAATGGCTTTAAAATGGATTTGGAGCATGGAGACGATTATCTCGGGATTGCAAGATAACCAAACAAAACTTTTAGTGGATTTCTACTTATTTTATTAAATATCATCTCCACCAAACAGGACAAGCTTGCATCTGTTATAGTTTTGGAGAAAAATGTGTTCATTTCATGTATGCGCGAAATGCCTTAAAAATGGCTTTAAAATGGATTTGGAGCATGGAGACGATTATCTCGGGATTGCAAGATAACCAAACAAAACTTTTAGTGGATTTCTACTTATTTTATTAAATATCATCTCCACCAAACAGGACAAGCTTGCATCTGTTATAGTTTTGGAGAAAAATGTGTTCATTTCATGTATGCGCGAAATGCCTTAAAAATGGCTTTAAAATGGATTTGGAGCATGGAGACGATTATCTCGGGATTGCAAGATAACCAAACAAAACTTTTAGTGGATTTCTACTTATTTTATTAAATATCATCTCCACCAAACAGGACAAGCTTGCATCTGTTATAGTTTTGGAGAAAAATGTGTTCATTTCATGTATGCGCGAAATGCCTTAAAAATGGCTTTAAAATGGATTTGGAGCATGGAGACGATTATCTCGGGATTGCAAGATAACCAAACAAAACTTTTAGTGGATTTCTACTTATTTTATTAAATATCATCTCCACCAAACAGGACAAGCTTGCATCTGTTATAGTTTTGGAGAAAAATGTGTTCATTTCATGTATGCGCGAAATGCCTTAAAAATGGCTTTAAAATGGATTTGGAGCATGGAGACGATTATCTCGGGATTGCAAGATAACCAAACAAAACTTTTAGTGGATTTCTACTTATTTTATTAAATATCATCTCCACCAAACAGGACAAGCTTGCATCTGTTATAGTTTTGGAGAAAAATGTGTTCATTTCATGTATGCGCGAAATGCCTTAAAAATGGCTTTAAAATGGATTTGGAGCATGGAGACGATTATCTCGGGATTGCAAGATAACCAAACAAAACTTTTAGTGGATTTCTACTTATTTTATTAAATATCATCTCCACCAAACAGGACAAGCTTGCATCTGTTATAGTTTTGGAGAAAAATGTGTTCATTTCATGTATGCGCGAAATGCCTTAAAAATGGCTTTAAAATGGATTTGGAGCATGGAGACGATTATCTCGGGATTGCAAGATAACCAAACAAAACTTTTAGTGGATTTCTACTTATTTTATTAAATATCATCTCCACCAAACAGGACAAGCTTGCATCTGTTATAGTTTTGGAGAAAAATGTGTTCATTTCATGTATGCGCGAAATGCCTTAAAAATGGCTTTAAAATGGATTTGGAGCATGGAGACGATTATCTCGGGATTGCAAGATAACCAAACAAAACTTTTAGTGGATTTCTACTTATTTTATTAAATATCATCTCCACCAAACAGGACAAGCTTGCATCTGTTATAGTTTTGGAGAAAAATGTGTTCATTTCATGTATGCGCGAAATGCCTTAAAAATGGCTTTAAAATGGATTTGGAGCATGGAGACGATTATCTCGGGATTGCAAGATAACCAAACAAAACTTTTAGTGGATTTCTACTTATTTTATTAAATATCATCTCCACCAAACAGGACAAGCTTGCATCTGTTATAGTTTTGGAGAAAAATGTGTTCATTTCATGTATGCGCGAAATGCCTTAAAAATGGCTTTAAAATGGATTTGGAGCATGGAGACGATTATCTCGGGATTGCAAGATAACCAAACAAAACTTTTAGTGGATTTCTACTTATTTTATTAAATATCATCTCCACCAAACAGGACAAGCTTGCATCTGTTATAGTTTTGGAGAAAAATGTGTTCATTTCATGTATGCGCGAAATGCCTTAAAAATGGCTTTAAAATGGATTTGGAGCATGGAGACGATTATCTCGGGATTGCAAGATAACCAAACAAAACTTTTAGTGGATTTCTACTTATTTTATTAAATATCATCTCCACCAAACAGGACAAGCTTGCATCTGTTATAGTTTTGGAGAAAAATGTGTTCATTTCATGTATGCGCGAAATGCCTTAAAAATGGCTTTAAAATGGATTTGGAGCATGGAGACGATTATCTCGGGATTGCAAGATAACCAAACAAAACTTTTAGTGGATTTCTACTTATTTTATTAAATATCATCTCCACCAAACAGGACAAGCTTGCATCTGTTATAGTTTTGGAGAAAAATGTGTTCATTTCATGTATGCGCGAAATGCCTTAAAAATGGCTTTAAAATGGATTTGGAGCATGGAGACGATTATCTCGGGATTGCAAGATAACCAAACAAAACTTTTAGTGGATTTCTACTTATTTTATTAAATATCATCTCCACCAAACAGGACAAGCTTGCATCTGTTATAGTTTTGGAGAAAAATGTGTTCATTTCATGTATGCGCGAAATGCCTTAAAAATGGCTTTAAAATGGATTTGGAGCATGGAGACGATTATCTCGGGATTGCAAGATAACCAAACAAAACTTTTAGTGGATTTCTACTTATTTTATTAAATATCATCTCCACCAAACAGGACAAGCTTGCATCTGTTATAGTTTTGGAGAAAAATGTGTTCATTTCATGTATGCGCGAAATGCCTTAAAAATGGCTTTAAAATGGATTTGGAGCATGGAGACGATTATCTCGGGATTGCAAGATAACCAAACAAAACTTTTAGTGGATTTCTACTTATTTTATTAAATATCATCTCCACCAAACAGGACAAGCTTGCATCTGTTATAGTTTTGGAGAAAAATGTGTTCATTTCATGTATGCGCGAAATGCCTTAAAAATGGCTTTAAAATGGATTTGGAGCATGGAGACGATTATCTCGGGATTGCAAGATAACCAAACAAAACTTTTAGTGGATTTCTACTTATTTTATTAAATATCATCTCCACCAAACAGGACAAGCTTGCATCTGTTATAGTTTTGGAGAAAAATGTGTTCATTTCATGTATGCGCGAAATGCCTTAAAAATGGCTTTAAAATGGATTTGGAGCATGGAGACGATTATCTCGGGATTGCAAGATAACCAAACAAAACTTTTAGTGGATTTCTACTTATTTTATTAAATATCATCTCCACCAAACAGGACAAGCTTGCATCTGTTATAGTTTTGGAGAAAAATGTGTTCATTTCATGTATGCGCGAAATGCCTTAAAAATGGCTTTAAAATGGATTTGGAGCATGGAGACGATTATCTCGGGATTGCAAGATAACCAAACAAAACTTTTAGTGGATTTCTACTTATTTTATTAAATATCATCTCCACCAAACAGGACAAGCTTGCATCTGTTATAGTTTTGGAGAAAAATGTGTTCATTTCATGTATGCGCGAAATGCCTTAAAAATGGCTTTAAAATGGATTTGGAGCATGGAGACGATTATCTCGGGATTGCAAGATAACCAAACAAAACTTTTAGTGGATTTCTACTTATTTTATTAAATATCATCTCCACCAAACAGGACAAGCTTGCATCTGTTATAGTTTTGGAGAAAAATGTGTTCATTTCATGTATGCGCGAAATGCCTTAAAAATGGCTTTAAAATGGATTTGGAGCATGGAGACGATTATCTCGGGATTGCAAGATAACCAAACAAAACTTTTAGTGGATTTCTACTTATTTTATTAAATATCATCTCCACCAAACAGGACAAGCTTGCATCTGTTATAGTTTTGGAGAAAAATGTGTTCATTTCATGTATGCGCGAAATGCCTTAAAAATGGCTTTAAAATGGATTTGGAGCATGGAGACGATTATCTCGGGATTGCAAGATAACCAAACAAAACTTTTAGTGGATTTCTACTTATTTTATTAAATATCATCTCCACCAAACAGGACAAGCTTGCATCTGTTATAGTTTTGGAGAAAAATGTGTTCATTTCATGTATGCGCGAAATGCCTTAAAAATGGCTTTAAAATGGATTTGGAGCATGGAGACGATTATCTCGGGATTGCAAGATAACCAAACAAAACTTTTAGTGGATTTCTACTTATTTTATTAAATATCATCTCCACCAAACAGGACAAGCTTGCATCTGTTATAGTTTTGGAGAAAAATGTGTTCATTTCATGTATGCGCGAAATGCCTTAAAAATGGCTTTAAAATGGATTTGGAGCATGGAGACGATTATCTCGGGATTGCAAGATAACCAAACAAAACTTTTAGTGGATTTCTACTTATTTTATTAAATATCATCTCCACCAAACAGGACAAGCTTGCATCTGTTATAGTTTTGGAGAAAAATGTGTTCATTTCATGTATGCGCGAAATGCCTTAAAAATGGCTTTAAAATGGATTTGGAGCATGGAGACGATTATCTCGGGATTGCAAGATAACCAAACAAAACTTTTAGTGGATTTCTACTTATTTTATTAAATATCATCTCCACCAAACAGGACAAGCTTGCATCTGTTATAGTTTTGGAGAAAAATGTGTTCATTTCATGTATGCGCGAAATGCCTTAAAAATGGCTTTAAAATGGATTTGGAGCATGGAGACGATTATCTCGGGATTGCAAGATAACCAAACAAAACTTTTAGTGGATTTCTACTTATTTTATTAAATATCATCTCCACCAAACAGGACAAGCTTGCATCTGTTATAGTTTTGGAGAAAAATGTGTTCATTTCTATGTATGCGCGAAATGCCTTAAAAATGGCTTTAAAATGGATTTGGAGCATGGAGACGATTATCTCGGGATTGCAAGATAACCAAACAAAACTTTTAGTGGATTTCTACTTATTTTATTAAATATCATCTCCACCAAACAGGACAAGCTTGCATCTGTTATAGTTTTGGAGAAAAATGTGTTCATTTCATGTATGCGCGAAATGCCTTAAAAATGGCTTTAAAATGGATTTGGAG